>NW_022196914.1:31743820-31746869 GCF_008632895.1 Mastomys coucha | reverse complement strand
TTCTTCTTCTTCTTCTTCTCCATCTAGCTTGCACATTGTAATATGCCTGTCTTCTTCAAATTCTGATCCCTTCTGTTGTCAAGGCCCCTGCAGACTTCAGCCACACATCATTTGCTGCTAAACCTGTCTTTTCCCTGAGACAGCACCTGTTTGGAAAGACTGTCTGTTGCAGAGAATCTCACAAGACTCTCTTGATTTAAATAATTGAATTGGCTGAAGAGGTTCTTCATTCCCCAGTGGATGACTACATATGTGCATAAAGGGATAGTCATTGGACAAAAGAGGGGGCTACTATTAACAATGCATTATAGATGGGAGAGGGGTTGTTGGTCTCGTGGAATCTCTGAAATGATCTTGCACACCAGCAAAGCTCTTACCACACCACTTGCTGTTCGGGATTTAGAAATTCTGAGTGGGACGTGATGTAACCTCTGGAGCCCTTAGACTCATGGGAAAGGGGTGGTGGAGGCTGACAATGGCAAATAGAAGTAGTTTGGAGTCAGACAACTGGAAGCCAAGGAATGCTGATGGCTTCTAGAGCTGGAACAAGGCAAGATGGATTGTCCTTGTGAACCTTCGAAGGAACCTTGATTTTAGCCTCTGGGGGTCATTTTCAAGTTCTGGCTTCTGAAAGTATCATCTGAGGTAGATGGAAAAGAAGTCATGATCTAGGAACATCTATATCTCACAAGCCTTTGTTCAATTATCCAGCTCAGGAGAATTCGCACCAGGGTTTTCAATTCCTGGCTTTATAAAAGCAAACTCCAAAATATGCTCATGAAAAGGGAAAGACCCAAACCCAGGCTTCTCCTAAACCCCTGGTTTTCAGCATCTTCTGAGGATTCATGATTCTTCTGTAACACATCTGAAGGTCTTCCAATTTACTTTTCACTCCAAATTCCATGTTGTTACCTAGGAGATAGGGAAGCCACGGGTTCCTCTTAGGGTTGGATGTTGCCTTCACCTGAAGAGTCATACTTCCTATAATCAAGAAGTACATAGACCATCTGCAGCAGGCTTAACCTTGCTCTCTCTGCTGTTGGCAAAACACTTCAGAACACAAACAATTCTCCCTTTTTCTTGCTGTTTTTGGTCATTGTTATTGTCCAGAGCCAGCTGTAATTAGAATAAAACATGCATTGAAGATCTATGACCCAAGCAGTAATACCTGCCTTCCCTCCATCCTGTAAATGGGGCTTCCCAGTGTGATGTCCATAGTGAGTTTTGAGTGGTCCAAAATTGGGAAATAGGAATTTAATAATACCTTTGATTTCTGTTGATTTAAATAATTGAATTGGAACTGGACATTGCTCATAGTAGCTGTGGTTACTTGAAAAAGACCAATGCAAGATCAACCAGTCAAATGCACTATAGATGGGAGAGGGGTTGTTGGTCCTAGATGGCTGAACAAGAGAGAGTAAGTCTCCTTTGGGATGTGGCTGAATAGGTTCTTCATTCCCCAGTGGATGACCACATATGTGCATACAGGATCAGTCATTGGACAAAAGAGGGGGCTACTATTAACAAATCCAAAGCATTAGAGGACATGAAGTTGGGAGGGGCACAGGGTGGTAAGCATTCCAGGGAGCTGGAGGGAGGTAATGGTACGTAGATATGATCAGTATACATGTATAAATGGATGGAAGTTTCAGGGAATAAAAATTGTTTTGTTTTGAAAGATATAATGTCTTTCTACTCTCTAAGCCTGAGCCAGAAGTCTGAATGCTCTAACAAGTTAGCAGTTTCCTAGCTTGGTCTATAGAGAAATCCTTTTCTGACAATAAAAGAATATTATGGGTGAATTTGTTTGGGAAGTTTGTGGTGCATGGTGAGAGATTGGGCTGAGAAAGAGGTAACTAGAACTTATGGTGCAGCTGTCTGTTAAATTAAGGAATGATGTGTTAGCAACAGAGTTGAGCATGTACTCCATGTGCTGGAAAGTGGGGGCAGGAAAGATGAGTCAAGGGTCACAGAAACTAGAATGTGGAGTGTGTATTTTTGACATCGCTGTACCACATGTCTAGCACTCTTCCTTGGAAGGGGTGACAGATATGACAATGGGTTCTAAAGAATGTCTTCATGGGGGTCCACAGAGCTTGTTAATCTCTATGTCACAGACAGAAACAGAACTAAAATGATCAGTGTTAAGGTGCAGGGATTATATTGAATTATCTGGTGGGATCAATACAGTCAGTTGGATCACTAAAAGGGGAGACAAGAGGAGAAACTGTTAGGCAGATGTCACAATGACAGGAGAGTGGTAAAAGCCTGAAGGTTGAGAGAGACTCTATGTATGTCTTTGGAATTTAAAGGTAGAGGAAATGTTGATAGCCAAGAAACACCAGTATCCCCCAGGACCCAGGATTAACTCAAATCTGACAGTCACCTAGGGCACTGAGACCTCAGCCATATCCCAAAGAAAGGATCCTGTCAACCACCTGGTAAGTTAGAGACAACTGAGACAGTCTTCCCTGGATCTTCTAGGATTCTGATGTCATGGATGACCTTCGGAGACCCACGCCGGATTTCTGACCTTGAGGGTTATGATAACTAGAATCATAATATCCTACACTGAGTGGTTGAGTCCTTATAAGGTACACCCGGGACTCTGTCCTACAGTAAGGCACCTTGTGTGTACCAATGGCATGCAGATGATGCAGATCCACCAAAGAAGGACTACATTGTGCGTACCGTTTTCCAACCCAGGGTGGTTCCCATGGTTTGAATTCATGGGCTTTGTCACAGACATTTGATAACACTAAATTGAAGCTGCTGGGAATTGAATCTCTGGGTAAGCAGAGTATCTCTACAGCTAAGTGACTATATGATGAGAAATGATATCCATTGGGCTGGGAATTAATAGCAATGTCTGCTTTACTGCTTTCCTTTGTTATTTCAATACTTAACACTTAGTTTTGTCCAATAACATGGAATAACAAGGCAGCAATTGTTTCTAGCTTGTCTCATATTCTGCAGCAGGGGCTATGAATCCCAAAACCACTGCTCTCTCTCTCTCTCTCTCTCTCTCTTTCTCTCTCTCTCTCTCTCT
>NW_022196914.1:31735584-31743796 GCF_008632895.1 Mastomys coucha | reverse complement strand
CCTCTCTCCCTCTCTCTCCCTCTCTCTCTCCCTCTCTCTCTCTCTCCCTCTCTCTCTCTCCCTCTCTCTCCCTCCCTCCCTCCTCCTCCCCTCTCTCTCCTGTGACAAGTCTTTGGTAACATAGTGTCATTTTTCAGACTCAGTAGAACTCTGGATCTTACTGAGTGCTGCCATGAGGTCCTGACTCTGCTTCTCCCACTAGACCCTTTGCCTTTTGTCTGGCACATGGGAGGGTAACTTACCTCATAGAGATTCAGATTTTTTTGTCCACAGACAGTAATTACTTTCAGAGAGAACCAAGAACAGCCCACAAAGTCCCTCAGAGGAAACACACAGGGAGAGATTTTGATCTCAGAGAAAAGAACATGGCAGAATTTGGTCCTCACCACTATACTTTCTCTTCCAGTCCCTACACCACTCTTTGGACACTCTTGATCTTTCTTCTTGACATCCAGATTCACTTCCTTTCCTGTGATCTTCCTGGGAAGGTCCTGGAATCTTTGAACCCTAACTCCTATACAATTGCTATAATGTAAGAAGCATTTTTAAATTGTTGAATTAAATTACTTACAAATACAACTTTTCTTATTGGAAAATAATCAGCAGCCTTATGATCATATTCATTTCCCTCCTTACTCATAGCAAGTATGTATTTTTTTATTCTTTGTGGGTTGGCCTTGTACTGAGTACTGTTTACCTATGGTCATATAGCATATAATTTCTACACATTTTTTGCTAAACAAAGTTTTATTTATGTTATGTTATTTTTATGTTATTGGTGACAAAATCCAATATTCTACAATTATATTTTAGTCTTGTTTTGATCTTTTTTATTTCACAGTATTAAGTGTTCTGATTTTATATCACAGTTTGCTAAAATTTATACAACTTTTAATTTTAATAAAACTCAAAAGTTTTATTTTCAATTAATTTAATAAAAATTTAAAGTTTTAAATTTCATAAAACTCAGAACCTGCTACATAACATCCTACAAGTAAGTATTTAAAAGACCTAGACTTTGGTTTCTCTCAAGAAAAGAAGGAGAAATAGATGTATGTGGGGAGGGTCAGGGGGTTCTACCAGCATTGGAGGTCAAAGGCCAAATTTCAGGGTTTATATATCTCCTTCTACCATTTAGACCCTAAAGGTTGAACTGTGTCATCAGATGGAGGTAGTCTCTCTTACCCACAGAGTCATCTCACAACCCTAAAGTATTAAGAATTAAGACTTTTGTAGTAATTTTTAAGGTTCTAAGTGGGTGACAAAGTTTGTTTTATCTGGGTATGTATGTGTGTATGAAAGATTTTTGCAGCTTTTCTTTTAAGAACAATAATTACAATGAGTAATACTATCATAAGTTTGAAGTTGAAATCTTCATGATTTAGCAATACCTGCATAGTTATAAACTTCAACTGCCTCAAGGATTTCATAAAATTCTGAAGCATTCAATGCAATGAAATATAAGAGGTGGCTGTGAGCTGTACATTCATGTCCAGGCCTGCTCTGTGTTTAAGTCTAAAGGTCCCCATGATGCACTTGATGCTATTCCTATTCCCATTCTTCCTTCCACTCCCAAATCGTGCACAGAAATAGGAAATGTTTGTCACCAGAACTCAATCTAGCTGCCAGGATGTTGAGATCAGAACTTGTAACACCAGAGTGGGTCTGCCCGAGTCAGCAGATGCTACTGGAAAGTCACTGGGATACAGTTAGTCACCTTGTAAGACTCTCTGGACTTCAAGGAGCCAGGAAGTCAGAACCTCCCGACCTACAGCTGTCATTGCTCCATTTTTGAGACCTTGAGAGTTGCCGACACCCATGGCTGTCCATTGAGGATCTCATTTCTCTTCGATAGAAGCTAAGTCTGGTTTTGCTGACACAGCTCCTTGTCATTACCAGAATTGCACTTGACACCTGGTGGGCGACTGTTACAATTTACCTGTGCAACCCTGTCAGCACCTGTAACATTATTTTCTCTTCTGTCCTTGTGTGGGTAGACATGTCACATGCTTTCCTATCCTTGGGAACATCTCCCTCTTGGGAAGGAGAAAGGACTCTCTTATGTAAGTTTCTTTTTAAAAGCAGTTCCAAGTATCCAAGTAGCCAAGGATACTTCTCAGGTTGTTGCTCAAACTGTATTGGTGGAACACACTTGAACTAGAACCTCACAAAGTCTGAACTTACTGAACACCATCAAGGGGTGCAGCAGTTTTGAGGGGGTTCTTGTGTTCAGGAGCCTTGATATAGGTGTCTGTTTTGTGGTAGATCCCAGGAGCATGTGCCCCACGTGGCTCCTTAAATGTATAAGGCCATTCACTGTGTTTAAACTGTCTTTCTCAGTGCATCATTTTATTGTCTTTAGAAAGTCAGAATCCAGTACAGGGGACAAAGTAGTCTTGCCTCACAATCTTCCTCTCCAGATATTTCTCCAAGACTCAGCAGCAAGGACACCTGCTCTGCAAGCTGCAATCTTTCTCATGTAGCCTGAACCTCTCTTACCATGGTTTGCTCACAACTTCTATAGATTTCTGTCAGCCTCAGCTCTTCCTGATCCAGTGTTTACCATTGTTTTTCCTTCTCATTATGAGCCATGGAGATCTTATATTTATTAGCAGTCAACCCTGATGCTTCAGGGTAAACTAGCTTCCATTTAAGGCTAGCACAATATACTGCTGTTCAAGCAGCTCAGTAAAGCTGGTTTTTCCCCCACACAGAGGATAGGATGTTCCCTTCACCAACTGGGCTCCCTGAATCCACATAAGAAAAGAGTAACCTTGGAGCATCCAGGTGGGACATTGTTACATGTACCATGGAGGCACTAAAAAGGAAGCTGAAGTGGGACATTCTTTTCCTTGTGAAGGCTGGATCACACAGAAACCAAGGCAAAATATTGGTCTAATGGTTCAAAATGAAGCAGTTGCCTAAGGCACTGAACCTGAGAGATATCAGAAAACTCTAATCAAGATAAGCAAAACCCTAGTGATAGATTGTAACAGTGAAAAAAAATCGATGCAAAGATTTTGAACAAATACTAAATTTCAAATGATGGGGAAATCTCTCATAAGCCATACTACCTTACAACCAGAGATGAAAAGGTATGTTTCTTTATGATTATCTCATGGGCTTCATTTTCACTGATGTTTTCCCATGATTCAGAAGCTGTTGGAAAAAATATTAAAAGTTAAAATAGGTATATTAAAATTTACTTTTAAAAATGATATCTCTTCAAAAAGGTTGTGAGTTGGCAGGAAAGATGGCTCACCAGATTAAGTCATTGCTATGTAAGCACAAGGACCAGAGCTCAGCTTTCAAGAACTCATGGGAAAAACCAGAGCAGGCTTGGTGCCTGCCTGTAGGTCTACTGCTTGAGAGGCAAAGATGTGAGATCACTGGGAAAGCTGGCTAACTAGAGTAGCTAGCTAATCAGTGTGCTCAAGGTTCAACTGAGAAAGCCTTCCTCAAATAGAAGAATGATCAAGGAAGACATATAAAAATACATGTGTGTGTACCCCCTCACACATGACCATAGACATGTGAACACACATGCATAAACACTACACAAGAACATATCTCATATATCACACACACACACACAAACACACACACACACACACACGCACACACCACACTATATGTGAGTAGTGATGTTCGTTTACATATAGTTTGGTGTCACCTTGACACAACCTAGAATCGCTTAGGAACTCTCAGTGGGGGAATTATCTATATTGGGTTGGCCTGTGCACATCTGTGGATGACTATCTTAATTGAGTTCATTGGTGTGGTCTGAACCACTCTCTGGACAGAACCCTGAGCAGTATAGAAGTATTGAATTTGAGCTTGACACTTGCAATTGAAGAAACATACACACATTCATTTCCTTTGCTCCTGAATGTGATGTGATGAGATGTGACCAGCTTCTTCAAGCTCCTGATGCTGTGACTTCCCTACTATGATGGACTGTGACCTGGAGCTGTGAGCTTAAACAAACCCTGTGTTCCTCTAAGTTTTTTTTTTCAGGGTGTTATCACAGCCGTTACAAGACTAGGACATGGTGTTGTAAGACAACCCTGGGTACTTTCTTCAGAGGTGCCCCTGTGTGAGACACTGAGATGCAAAAGCAACAGGTTTGTTTTCTGGTGTGTTAGGGTCAACCTTCAATTAATCCCTCAAGCTGAGTGACTAGAAGGTGACCCCGAATGGCTATTAAAAGCAGTTTTTATAATTTTTAGGGACACAGGTTACATCAACAAGGTTACAGTTCAAACTTATTGGCTAAGCATGTTGACCTTTAAATCTATTGGCTAGCAAGCATGACACGCATCTGAACTCTACCTGGAACTTTCCAGAGGGTCAGTCATACTGTGGGTTTTCTGAGAATTTTTACTCAAGACCGTTCCTGTGGGTGGAGAATGGAACTTGGCCTAGCCTTGACCCCAGGCAGGAGGGGGAAGCTGTAAGGAGAGTGTGGGACTAGAAAAAGCCCTTAGGGTCCCTCAATGAGTTCATGTCTCCCCTAGCACAGTGAAGTTTCAGGATCACATCTCATGCTGAGGGGTCTAATGTTTTATTTATGCCAAAGGCAAAATATATGGCCATGTTACTTTTCTGGGTTTCATGAGAGAAAACTCATCAATCACACTTCACAATTCTATGTATTCCTTTACCTTCTTTCCAAATTAGAGAATTGCTGTTTGACAACGCCTCTTCTCCAGAGATGACTTAAGACAGTCTCGTTTAACTATATATGTATAGAATAACAAGAAAGTTATCAGTCACCATATAATTACTGTTCACTTAGAATACTAAATAGTGGATTTTGATATGTCATTTTCATATAATTTAACACTATCCCTTATTAAATATTTCATTGACAAAATAGCAATGTAATAATGCAAGATGATCTTTACAATTTTCATTTATTATGTTATCTCCTATACCTGTTATATTCATAACATGAAGAATAATTTGTGGGAATATTTTAAAATGTATTCATTCAGTATTGAATTAATGATTGAAAACACACTTTATTCATTATTATATATCACTTATACTCACATGCTTTCTATAATATACCTGATAGGAAGGAATTAGTGTCTATTTGTCCTATTCTTTAGTTTATGGCATACATTTCTTTTTTATGGTATATATTTCTGTGTAATATGATATAAAATTGACAGAACAGATAATTCTGGAATTAGTGTCTCCAACTGACAAAACATCTATTTTATTATTATATTCTACAGAGTGTATCTCCATCTGTAATTAACTAAAGTCTAAGTAGCTGAGTATACTTGGTAAAAAAAAAAAAAAAAGACAGTCTCGTTTTACTCAACCTGATTTCATTAAAACATTTGTTCATTAGATGTGTTTTGTGTTACTTCTGACATTTTCAAAAGAATCGCACTAAAGATTATGGTGAGCAAGATTCTGATGCTCTTTTAATTCTTTACTCAAAGCTAGAGTTTCACTCAGCTCTCTGCAAACCTGTGAAAAAAACCCTTAGTGGAACTTAAAGCCGAAAAAGGACAAGGGAAATGTTCACAAGTTCTTCAGTGTAGTAACAAGGGGATTGTGCACTGAGCACACCTGAGGTTAGCCCACATGCACACTCACTGTGGAGTGGGCAGTGGTGTCTCCCGTGAGTGTGAGCAGCCAGAGTGAAAGAGTGTGAAGTGGGACAAAGGAATATGTAGAGCAACAAAGGGAGATAAAGGAGGAGAGGCAGGCAGGCAGGAAGAAAGGAGGAGCCACTGCAGTGATGTGTTCTCACTAGACATGAGCAAGAGTTATGTTTTCCCACACTGTTGATGCTCACTACTGCTGAAAAGCATTTGGGTATTACAGCTGTTCTGATGGTGTGAAGAAATCCTACAGAATTCTAAATGTAAAGGAGTTTTTTGTTTCAATATGCAATAGAGAATTAATCCCACCTTGCACTCAAAACTCCTCCATTATTGGAACCAACAGCCTGCTGTACTATGGATATGGTCATTCCCCAAAAGCTCCTGTGCTTCTAAGAAGCTTGGTCCCCTGCATGATAATAAAGGAGACAGAGGATCTTTAAGAGGCGAGGCCTAATGGAAGGCAACTAGGTCTCGGAACACGCCATTTTCAGAAGAGTATGATGTTCTCTTCTGAGAGTTAATCAAGTCTCTTGGTCCTGGATCAGTTCTCTGAAGAACAAGTTATGAAATGGTTTACCTATCTTAAGCTCTAACCACACTGGCTGGATTTTTCAACCACTAGAATTTTGAGCCACATGATTATTTTCTTTCTGAAATACCCAACTTCACGTTTTGTTGTTTCTATAACAACACAAAATGTACTAACATGGGAACTTTATCATTAACCATATGTGGCATATTTACAGTATAAGCCTGGAAGTAATAAGGAAGACCATCTACATGTTTGCCTAAAGACCAATATCAGAGAGAGAACTTGGAACACTGACAGGCCAGGAAAAAAACGATAAATTAGTGACTTGTAGTCAGAAGGGCGACCTGTCCAGAACATTTTCCATTGGGCCCTTGCTGTCAGCTTGGTTTACAGACTTGAGGTGATCATGTCCCAAATTAAGTCAGCACACTTATTGGAGTCAGGCAATTGCTGAGACTGTCTGTAGAGAATACTATCACATTAGGAATTTGGGGAAGACACAGGTATCAGGTGACTGACTTCTAATATCTAAGCCTTCAAGTGCTCTAACTTCTGTCTTAGGTTTGCTTCAGAAAGCCTTCACCAAAGTGAGGAGGCATGTTGCACCAGCACGGCAGTGGAACACACATCAAAAAGCAGGTATCATTCCCATCTTCATGCTCTATAATCCCCTGTGTTGCTTTCTCTCTCCTTTACATGTGAAACTAGTCAGTTCTTTTCTGACCCTAGCCCTTTTTGTAGGATCATGTCAAGAAGGAAGATGGCAGTATGCTGTCACCACTACAGATGGCCTGGCTCCCTCATTGGCCAGAAACACACTCTCTATTCCTTGAGCGATTTCCTGCCTTGAGACTTTGTGTGATAACAAGGTCAACACATGTTTGCTACCACATAACACTGAAAATCACTGGTCTAGACTAAGTATTAATCATCTTATTGCTTGTCACCCAGCCTTGCAGCTAGAGCTGTGTAATTTTCGTATTTTCTTGGGCAGTAAAGTTTTCTGTCATAACAATACACATAAAAAATTAGCCAATTTCTCTATTGCTCTGTGACTTGCTGGAAACATTTTCTCTATAGCTAACAATAGACTCAGGTCAAGTCTGTGCTCATCCCTATAGCTGAGCTATAAGCAACTTTCCTTGGCTTACTCTGTTTCAAGTATTTAACACCACTTTTCTCTAGATTTTTAATGTCGTGTACATCCTTGTAGCAGACAAAACTGCTAGTGTTGCAGGAGCCCATAGGCACATGTTGGACTTGCCCTGCCCTGTCTTGTTGCCTCAAGTATAGGCTTGGGACTAAAGATGGCACTGGGGTTTTCTCTCATTTTAATTATAGTAATTTCCATTAAAAGTCAGGTTTTTTGGCCTCCTAAGCACTTTGTCATGTGAAGTCTCTCTGTACTTCAAGATTTAACAAAGGAGAGAGCTTGGCCACTTGGAAGACTAGGATAATGAGTACTGTGGTCTCCTGGGAAACTCAAGTTGTGGTCGCAAGGCTGCAAGTTCAGACAAAATGAATATGGAGAAGGCAAGCCTGTCCTGTGCTGTGTTCTCTCTATGGACCCTCTTTTCCTGTACAAACTATATAGGGTTCTCCCTCACAACATTGACAGTGGAAGGGGAAGGAGGAATCTTAGCTAATTTATCTTAGCTAATTTACCCACCCTAAGCAGCTAGACCAGAATCAATACCTTACTAGCTACTTAGTGACTGAGTGTGTGGGGACAGATGAACATTCCACCTTTGTAGATCTAGGATCAAATTATTTCCAGATATAGTGAGGAGGCTCCCATTCACACAAGCTTGTGTAGATGTGAACTACTGGAAAAATTGGAAGGAAAAATTGACTTTGAAGAGTAAAAATTATGTTAAGAATAAACTCGGGGGCTGGCGAGATGGCTCAGCGAGTAAGAACCCTGACTGCTCTTCCAAAGGCCCCGAGTTCAAATCCCAGCAACCACATGGCAGTTCACAACCACCCATAATGAAACTTGACGCCCTCCTCTGGTGTGTCTGAAGATAGCAACAGTGTACTTACATATAATAATAAA
>NW_022196914.1:31717411-31734296 GCF_008632895.1 Mastomys coucha | reverse complement strand
AACAAATAAATAAATCTTTTTAAAAAAAAAAAAAGAATAAACTCAGGTTTCCAAGTTAAGTAATTCCAACAAAGCTTATGCAGAGTCCTAAGCAGGAAGGAGGCTATGGGGGCATTTGTTGCTGTGGTGTGGTAAGTGTCCCAGCACACAGATATCCACAGTTTAATTCAACTTATTCACAGAAACCAATCTCAGCAGAAGGTCTTGCTTGTGCGATAGTTTGTCACACAGAGGAAGGCTGGCCTCCTGGGACTTCCCTGTTTGTAATCCACAAGGCAACTCAAGTTACAATACTTAAACTCAGCACATTTTTTGAGATCCAGCTTTATTGATTTGTTAACATCTAGATTACTTATTTGAATGGTTATAATGGTATTGCCACACAATTAGATTTAATTTGTAAGTTCTTTTCTCTAAGGAGTGAAATTATGCCAGTGACATTTTTAAAAATACATATTATGATGGCTACAGATTGTCTTAGAAGAGTTTCATGAAATTCTTTTGTGTAAAACTCCCTCCTTAGTCTCAGCACTTCCTCATCATGCCCAGCACAGCCTCACCTTACCCAGTACTTCCTCACCATACCTAGCACTTCCTCCTTATGCCCAGCACTTCTGCATCATACCTAACATTTCCTCCTATTACTTAGTACTTCTTCCTTATCCCCAGCACTTTTGATAGCTATGTTATAATGGGTGCCTCTTCCACACAGTTACATACAGTAGGATGGGAAGACCATGTGGCCTGCCTGAGCTCAAGGTCAAGTCTACTTGCTGCAAGCTCACAGGAAGCCTAGCTGATTGATTTCATCAGAATTTGTTAAATGATGATGGATGTGCTGAACCTGAGGTACCAGTCCACATGGGACCTCAGAGATTTCAAAGTTAGAGGCCAATAGAGACTGTGCTGTCTGGTTTTGTGTGTCAACTTGGCACAAGCTGGAGTTATCACAGAGAAAGGAACCTCCCTTGAGGAAATGCCTCCATGAGATAGAGCTGTCAGGCATTTTCTCAATTAGTGATCAAGGGTGGGAGGGCCCTTGGTGGGTGGTGCCTTCCCTGGGCTGGTAGTCCTGGGTTCTATAAGAAAGCAAGTTGAGCAAGTCAGGGGAAGCAAGCCAGTAAGTAACATGCCTCCATGGCCTCTGCATCAGCTCCTGCTCCCTGACCTGCTTGAGTTCCTGTCCTGACTTCCTTTGTGATAAACAACAATGTGGAAGTAAGCTAAATAAACCTTTTCCTCCCCAACTTACTTCTTGGTCATGATGTTTTGTGCAGGAATAGAAACCCTGACTAAGACAGAGACTCCGAAGTCTTCACAAGCTGTAGCTACAGGTGACCACAGTGTCATGAGAATACACACCAGGAGTGCCATCAGGGGCTTTAAGATCAGAACTCATACTGGGTCAGTTTTCAAATAGGACAAGACCTTGGATGTGGTTTCTGGTATAGATAAAAACAAACTCAGCTAAGGTAATGAGCATTTAACCCAAAATGACTACTGCAGCATGGGGAGGGGTATGTGACTTAAGGAGAATGATCTGATGGCCAAGGTCCCTTGGCAAAAAGTCCAGGGATAGAGGGAAGATGGAGAGTATTGGGGTGTGACAATATAGGGGATGATATAGCCAGTCGTTCCTGGTGGCCCACTCACTGCCCTGGCACCATTGAACAATGAAAAGAGCCTTCCTCTCAGAGTAGGTTAGGTAGTGTGCTCAGTCTTGGTTTAGACACTTCCCTCATTTTTCCTTCTGTCTGTTATGAGCAGCTGAGTTGTCTGTCCCTATTGCCTGTACACAGCAAAAGCCTTTGCTCCATGTTTTTTGATTGACTCTGAAAACAGGGTATGGGGAAGGAGGGAGAGATAATTTTCACAGAAACCTTTAACAGTTTTACAGGGGAAGAAGTTACATTACTGACTCCATCTGATCCAGAACAGCAATATGACTTTTTAAGGTTAAGGAAAAATAACATGTGTGGTACTCGGTAGCACAGGTAAATCCTCACTAGGCCATCGAGGATGAACTTGCTTTGATTTTGCAGATGTAGAAGCCATAATTATTTGGGGGAACTTTTACTTTGCATCAGGGTATGGATATGGGCTCCAGCCACTTCTCAGCCACAGGACCACAGGGGAATAAGTGTCTATTCCATGGTCTGGGTTGCTAACCTGGGAGGACTCATGGGTCTGTGCATTCAGAGATTTCTCAATTTACTGTGAGCCAATGGACCATACCAGGAAACTTGGTAAGGTTCAGTGGGTTCAGAAACCCCAGAACCCTCAGGCCTGAGGACGGTAGGCATATTACCTACTCCAGAGCAGGTCCCTGTCACATGACCATGGCACTGAGTGGAGAAGACCTTGACAATCAGTCACATAGGGGCAACACATGAAGCCCCTCCATACGCATATGAAGCATCTCTAATATCTCAAACCAAACCAACGGAAAGCATCTGCTCTTAGAACTTAACCGACCCCAAAATGTATATAAAATCCTGTCCACAAGGAATAAAGGTGTGGCTATTGTTTTGCCAAAGGATCTTCTGGGAGTGTCTGTCCATCTAAGAGCTGTAACACTCTTGGGAAGAGAGTTCTTTCCCAAAAATTTCAAGGCTGGAAGCTGCCTGGGCCTATGCCTGGTCAACTAGCTGAGTTCTCTCCTCACCCCCACTTCATTGGCACCTGGCCTCCCTGCTTCCACTGTTCTGCAGGCTGAATAGCAGCTTCCTGCCACTCTAGAGTAGCAGCTGAGGAAGAGAGCAGTGGCCGCTTTGATCCAACTTCATCTCCCCTTCAGTAAGTGCAATTCCTTGGCTGCTGCAGCTGGACCAGAGTCCCACAGATGTCTAGATAGTGTCTGAGGTATACAGACCAGTGGCAAATTACAACATTGCTAACCTTCGGCAGGTTATCAGGACACAGCTCCATCAAAAGTTATGTCAATATGTATAATGAATTCGGGAAGAACTTAGGAAAAAAAGAGAAATATGACTGTTGGGGAGGGAGTGGGAGACAGGTTTGATGAAAACACATTGTATCATATATGGAATTCTCAAAGAATACATTAAAATATATTTTAAACTAGAAAGAAGAAAAGCAATGAACAGGAGGTAGCTTGGGGCTGAAGAACTTCTTGGGTGGGGCTTACAGTAGGGGCTGCCAGAGCATCACAGTAAGAGAAAGGTAGGGGGACAGTCGCCCTTGGAAGCACAGACAGCAGATGGACATTGTGACTTCCAGTGACTCGGAACTGTCTGGGATCACACTGTTCAGATAGGACCCTTCTATTTATACAGCAAATAATCATATTATCAGCATGAATTTAATCCTCTAATTTGTATATTTAATCCCTTAATGGATTCTTTTGAGTTAATTTTTACACTTGGTGCACAGATTACTAGTCTTTTGAGGTTTGCCATTTTTTAACTTCCTGGAAGCTTTTATACACTTTTTTTTTAAACCTCTGATGCCCTTTGCTTTTGTTTTGATGAAATCAGATACAGATCTAGACACGTGCAGAAAATATGTGTGAAATATATCCAAGTCCTTACCGTCCCCACCTTGCCTGTGCACAGAATGTTCTGGGTAAGTCTGCCCCAGATGTGCAGTGGAGCTTGTCCATCTGTCCTTTATCTCTGTCAGGATGATTTCTGCCTCTGTTCCCTCTGACTTCAGCACACTGGGCCCACCGCCTCAGCTTTTTAGATCTCTGGTCCTTTCTAATGTATGTAACCTATTATTATTTTTTCCTTTGTTCTACTAGGCTTTCTTCTCAAACTGCTTGCTTGATGGTTTATCACACTGGTTGCGGTTTGGGAGCCTTCTTACTCTGGAAGTTTCCTCGATCAGACACGTGATCTATGGAGTGAGTTTGTCCTTCAGCAAACTTCCGACTTTCATGGTCAATGACACCTTTTCTAATGAAGTTTGGAATTTCATATCTCTTGTTTGCCAGAAGCAGGCATGTGTGTATAGGTGCACTGTATGTATGGTACATTGTTCATGTGTGAGTGTGTGTGTGTGGTGTGTGTGTGTGTGTGTGTGTGCAAAATCTCTGGTATATAGGATAGTGTGCATGTGTGGAGGAATGCTTATTTGTGGTATATGTGTGTATATGTCAGTATGTTCATGTGCTTTTAGTATGTGTTTGTGCTTTATGTGTGTTAATTCTCTCCCTAGTTGCATACAAATGCTGCTGCTCTGGTAAACATTGACCCTTTGTCCTCCTGAGAATTAAGTCCCTGTTACCAGCTCAGCTCTCAACACAGCAAGGACATTATTGGTGAGTACCCTGCTGGTCCTGGCATAGGGGGCCCTTGAGTCTGCTGTTCAGTAGGTCCGTGCCTTGTCTCTGTGGGACAGTTCATCTGGGTCCCACTTCTGCCTCAGCTCTGTTGCACAGGAATGCTAAGTTCACTTTGTCTGAACTTATAACCTTTGGATAATTTTTTCTGACTTTCCTGTCACTGTTCTCTTGGAACAGTTGACAGAGAGTGTGGTTAGGAAAGATACTGAAGCCCTGTGTCCCTACCTGCTCAGGCACCTCAGCTCTTGGGTGATGATAATGTGTGACCTGGATACTCTTCCATTAGCATTAAGCTACTGGAGGCCATGACTGGGAAAACTCTCTTTCCTCTTCAATGAGCCCTTTAGAGAGAAGGCGAGAGGCATTGCAAACTCTGAAGAAGCCTGCCATCTCTGCCCTAAAGCTGCTTCACCGGGGAGTCATAAGAATAGAGAAGTAAAGGACCATGAGATAGTTATAGAAGTTTGCATTCACCTGAGACATCACAATTGTGAAATAGATGTATTTTCTGCTCACTTTATAGACTGCACTCCCTTACTGAGCCAGTCCCTGCTGTTGCACACTTGTCTGTTCTTTGCACACTGTCATCAGACCCATTAAAAAATGGTATTTAGATGAAATCACAAGACTCCGTGCTGACTGCTGCAACCTCAATCACTTCAGACCAATCAAGCCCACCCACCTGTCACTTCTGTCATTGTGGTTTTCCTTTTGCTTTGTTAGCTGCCGGCTGTTTGATTAGAGGACATGCTATTGTCAGTCATTATGAAGAAAGCCTTGGCCACATGAGGAGAAATCTGTCTGAGTAAGTGTGGGCTCTGTCCAGATGAGGCAGGGTCTGTGTTTGTGAATGGGGGATCTGTGGATGCAAGGGTGGGCTGTGTGTGTGTGAGCATTGGCTCTGGTCTGTGTTCTTGGCTTTTCCAGTCAGGCTTCTCAGTTTTCCTCAGAAGCGCTATAGTGAGAAGTGTGACCTGGCTTCAAAGCTAGGAGGAGCACTACTTCCTGGCATGCTCTCTGCAGCTTGCTCAGCCTATCTATGCTCTTATACCACCCAGGGCCACCTGTCGAATGGTGGCACTTGGAGTAGTGGGCTGGGCCCTCCCTCCCAGATCCTCATTGATTAAGAAAATGCCCCCACAGATGTGTCTACAGACCAATCTGATGGGTGCACTTTTTGAACCTTCACTTCCTCTTTCCTGATGACCACAGTTTGTGTCAAGATGACAAAAACCAACCAGCATAGTGAGGTTAGAGAGATGTTGAGGTCATTAGTTTGTCATTTCTGAGACTTGGAATTCACGACCTCAGGATGATTTACGGAGATGTATGTAAGTTAATGCAGCATTAAGTGGCATTCTGCCATTTTCCTGATCGCCATGACCATGACTGTCACCATGAGTCTGGACACAGTTACACTGTCAGTGACTTCTTGAAGTTTTATTCTTCCATCAGCTGCATGACTTCACCCTTTGTCTTTCACAAAGATAAATTGTATTTTTTTTCCTCTACACATTTGCTAAGTCTGCTTTTTTAAAGCAATTTTAGTGCAGCTGGGAAGCAAACTTCCTAGGATGAGACTTGTTTAAGATTTCAACCTAATGTGTTTTTTTCAACCTAATGTTGGTCTGTGTGCACTTCCCCTTAGAAAGCAAAGCTCATTTGCAGCCTGTTTTAAACTTGTTTTTTTTTTTTTAAAGAAGGCATGATTTTAAGCCAATTTAAATGGGATTGTGTTGCAATGTTTTATAGTGTGTGTTTGTGTGTGTGTTTGGGGGGACAGACAAACTTTTCACAGCTTCATTAATTAGTCAGTTCCTATTAAATGGCTTCTGTAACACATACCTGTCTTCAGAGACTGTGTGTAAATAAGCTACGGGAAGCAGGACGGATTAGAGTACCACATGAAGCACAACCCTACGGTTACTGTGGGTATTCAAGAAGCCAGACTTTTAAAGTTGCCCTCACAGTCTGTCACCAGGTAGTGACAGCCTTGAATATAAGCCTTTTGTGTGAAGTTCCTGGGAAACATTAAAGTCATATCAGTCTCTGAATCAGACTGTGCTAACAAATCAAAGCCTGATGCAAATAAGCCTAGTTCGCTGAGTAAATAAATTATTGGAGAATACATAAGTAGCATTGGATGGCCTAAGGGCAGTTTTATCTACTGAAGTTGTAATTCTCCCAGCCTTTGCAGTGCCCACTGAGCTTCTGTTTTATAATGATCTAAGTTTATGTGCTCCTAAGCAGAGGATAAAGTCATCCAGACATGGAAGTGAGCTATGTGTTCAAATATACTCTATTCAAATTCTTACCAGAAATTTCACAAGTATAAGATCCTGCTGGAAGTATGACTTGGTTTGCTGCAGTTTGGCTCCTCGTTTAAGCACACAGAACTAAATGGTGGCCTGTGCACCATAGACTTAGTTTGGTTAGAATTTGGAGGGCCATCTTCACTATAGGTTGTGAAATTCCAGTTTATTCTTTTTGGTTGGATGTGGCAAAGGTGATGAGATGTATGTATGGAATGTCTTATGACTGTTGTTGGAGGGATGGTATAATATGCTGGTTGAGCTGAGGGGAACCTTCAACGGCTTGACAACGGGAAGGAGATAAATTTTTCTAAGAACCAGAGAACTGGAGAAAATTTTAAAAGACCATGTGTACATTGAACATTTCACTGTTGCCTCCTCTGTTTTCCCACTCCCCAAGATCAGAGGAGCCTCCTGATGTCAGAATTGTCTTGTGCAAGGCTGTCCCAGAGTCCTGTTGTATGTCTGAAATAACTGAGAGCAGGGATGAGTTAGAAGTCTTTGGGACAGTGTTGAGAAAGTACAACTCTGGATTTGTTGCTGGCTTGGAGATTTTTTACGCCTAATGAAGAGATCTGTGACAGCCATGTCCCCCTGTGCCCTGCATAGGATGAAGGAAGACAAGTATTTGGATCATAGCACGTTTTGGGTGGTAAAGCTCTTTTAACACTAGCCCTCATAAAGGCCCCAAATATTGGGAGCTGTTTTATTTGGCTCTTAAATTCTTACTCCCAACTCATAAGTTAAAATAAAATCCTTTCTGCTAAGTTCACCATAAATGTTTTATATTTTCTTGCCAGTGATCTTGCCGGTATTTATCATGTGACTCTCCCTGTGTACCTGCACTCTCAGACCCTGCTTTCTGATGTCAGAGACTGAATACTTTGACTTCCATTACAGTCCATCTAGGTGTGACCACGGGTGCATGAGACCAGGAGGGAGCAGGGTTAGACTCTTATGTAGACACTTGACTCTTCCCCTGCACAAAGGGAAGAGGAAAAAGGAGAAGAGAGAGAGAGGAAGAGAGAGAGACACAGAGATAGACACAGAGAGAGGGACAGAGAGAGGCAGAGACACCAGAGAGACACAGAGACACACAGTGACATAGAGAGAGGGACAGGGAGAGACATATAGAAACACACACAGAGAATGATAGCTTACAACTCACTGCTGAAGATACCATACTCGGTCAGGTGTCCCTCTCCACGTTGCCTTTTGCTCGCTCTGGGTCTCCGATTTCTTCATGTCCTCCTCCCTTTAGAACAAGATTCTACACAGTTACCACCTCTTCACTCTACTCAAACTGCTGACACCACTCAGATTCTTTTCACATGCCACTCTTCTGGCCATCCCACTTCCTGTGGCCCTGTGACTCACAATCCTGGGAATACTCAGTGGTTTCCATGGGGCATATAGGAAGAAGTCAGAGTGAAGAGCTGTGGGCCAGACTGGCTATGATCACAAAGCTAGTAGCTGATTCAGTCTGTGAGTAATGGTGTCTTTTAACTTACCCCACTGTAATAGGACTCAAAAACAGTAAAAGCTTATGTCCAGATTAATATGGGACAGAAGCCAATTTGCAAAGGAAAACCAAGGTCCCTCATAACCTTAGGGTCCTCTACAGAACAAAACAGGCGCTAGACAGAGCTCGTGAAATACAAATGAGAGGAGAGGGGGTCGGGCTGGAAAAGATGCTACCTTCATGACTAGACACTTGGGGGCTCTTTCCTCAGCTTGCTGCTGACTTCCGACTTCCTTCTTCTGACTTCTGACTTCCGTTCTTGAGAGCTCTTTGTCCTTTCATGATAAACTGTTGATCTCTGTTTCAGGCCTAACTTGAAAGGCTTGACTTTGTTTTTAACATCTTCTCCTGGAAGCTGCTGGGATTTTTACTTAACCTGTACTATATTATCTCTTAAGCACTAATAAAACTGTCCTTGGGTTTCATTTTGAGCCCATTTCTGAATTCTTTTATTAATGGGAGTAAGGATTGGCAAAAGAAACCTCGGTTTCCCCAGCAACACCACCTCTTCTTTTTTAACACCTTTCTCTCCTCAGAAACCAAGTGTCAGAAGCGAGCTTGATCTCTCATTCACTTAGGAAACATGCCGGATGCTGAGAGTGCTTCTCCATTGTGTACTTGTGTTCATTCTCTTATCACCAAGCACCCTGAGCTCACTGACAAAGGGCAGAGCATTAATTTAAAATTAATAGATAACGGAATAGTAGATTAATGGAAATTGGAAGTCTGTGGTGCAGCTGGTGTGATTCATTGCTCTACTCATGATGACTAGACTAAAAATGTGGGCTAATCAGGCCAGCTGTGCACACCCCCAGCCTCACTCTCACTAGGGACACAGTAGATGACACTTCAGTACCCCAGAGCAGGAAATAGATGGTGAAGGTCTGGAATGCCAGAGCTGCTCTAGAGGTAGACCTACCCCTGGGTCAGATACTTCTGGAGCATCACATTCACCTCTTCTCACAGGTGAGTCTCTCTGGGAGTTGAAAACAGCCTCTCACCCCAAATTCCAAGTTCACGTTCCATAGAGTGAAGGAGACTCACCAGATAGGAATAGTACTTTCCCCTGAACCTTCTACCTGGCTGGTTAACTGGGTGGAATACGTACGAATGGCGGTGAGGAGGTTGGAATGTTGCAGGTCCAGATCCTAATCATAATTTGTCTTGGACAATCTTTAACTTCCTCTTTAGCCATTCTCTGCCATCCTCCATGTCTGACCAGTTATGCTTGTGACTAACAGGTAAAGAATCTCTGGACCAGTAGCTTCTACAAAACCAAGGATAAGTACATCTTTAAATATCATCAGAGGCCTATAGGAGAGTCCTTGCTTTCCTCCAACCCACATGTCTGATGTTTCCAATGATGTTTTTGAAAAGTAGCTTAATTTATGATTAATGATTTATTCCTATAAAAATGTCATCAAACTGTTATTACATTTAAGCATTACACTTAGGGAGATTGTGTTCATTCTCTTATTACCATGGTCTTAAATCTGTGCTCCCAGACCATGGTCATTCATATTGACTCTAGAACAAACTATTTCATCTGCCCTTTGAGTAGAGAATTATTTTTGCAGTGACAAACATAAGCCCAGAGTAAACCAAAAGCCCAAAACATACTGGGAAGTGTTCTTAGGTTTACTACATAAACACATTAATCACAGGGCATCATAACAGAGGGGTCAATCAAACAGCTATTAATCATGGACTGAAAACCAGGTCTTATGCTTTGAAAATACAGAGAAGAGAACTTGTCTCCAAGTATAGTCTGCTGCTAGAAGCCAATATGCAGCTACCAGCAACTTACGGGGGCTCAGGTCTCAATGCAACAACTAAGTATAAACTGAAAATCCTGGTGTGTAGACTGTCTTTAAACAAAACTAAAGGTAAATCTCCACTGATGACCAGTCTTCTCCGCCTCTGAACCCACCTCCTTCACAAGCTTCCTGGGGCCTGCGATGCTTGAACCAGCCTTCCCACAAGTTTCCTAGGGCCTGACATGGTTCTTGTGACCAAGGATTTGCTGGCTATGAGGAATATAAAGTTGAATTAATATAAAAGCATGCTTCATCACTGGGATGCCCCAGGCTCAGGCCCTGTGACAGTAAGGTCCTGAGAAGTTTGCAGAAGACATGATAGGATAGTAGATTATAGGTTGTAAGTAGGAGAAATAATATTGGAGATGAAGTCAGGATGGACCCAGCCAGGCTCTTACTGCTAGAAGGGTGGGTGGTTTGAGTAAGAATGACCTCATACACTCATGTTTTGAATGTTTGGTCTTTAGGAAGTGGCACTACTTGACCGGAATTAGGAAGTATGGCCTTATTAGAGGAAGTATGTCACCAAGACTAAGCTTTGAGGTTCCAGAAGCTGAAGAAGTCCCTGAGTTTCCCTCTTCCTGGTGCATGGTGATCTGGATGTAGACTTCTCCAGCTCCATGTCTGCCTATATGCTGCCATGCTTCCTGCCATGATGACAATGGACTAAACCTCTGGATGCAAGCAAGCCCCAATTAAATGTTTTTTTAATGATTTGCCTTGGTCATGGTGTCTCTTCACAGAAACTGAACATCAACTAAGACAAAGGGGTTTAGATGGAGTGACCTTAGTTTGAAGCTCTGTGCAGCATGCTCAAGAGATGTCAAGACTTGATGATAAAAAAAAAAAAGAAAACACTGAGGTAGGAGGTGATCTCAGCTGAAATTGGAATGGGGCAGAAGAAGGGGCTTCTCAGTCAAGCAAGTATAAATTCAAAAGATTAGGGATACATTTTCTTTTCATAAAAGAGAAATGTCATCAGTTCCAAAAAGTTTGGCTTCCATAGCAACTTTCTAGCCTATTTCTCTCCAGATCAACAATAAGTGCACAAGAAATATCCCCGGCCATATGCCTCTTTGTAAGGCTAGGGCTTCCTGGGTTATCAAAGTAGACCTTAACATGGCTGATTCATCCTCTCCTTCCCAAGGTATTCAGGGAGAGCTAAATTCAAGCACAAACTGTCCCTGAGTCTGGACACTGGTCCTAAGACAAGCAGCAGGTGACAACAGCAGCCATGACCTGTGTCATTATACATTCAAATTTTCCCTGCTGCCTGATAGTCTAAACTTCTGTTTCCCAACCTGCCAGCAATGTAGGCTACAACAGGCCCACATCAGCAGTTCTGTCTTTGTGATTCTCATTATAAGTAATAATGCAGAAAATGGGGAAAATACATCTTTAATAAAAAGCACAGGAGAGGGTGATAAAAGGAGGTAGGGAGAGATGCGGGGGATGGGAGGAAGAGAGAGAGAGAGACAGAGAGAGAGAGACTGAGAGACTGTCAAATCATTTGGGCTGGTTTTTCCTCAAAGACATAAATTCTGCCTTTTTCTTTTAGCTCATGTTTCTTGCTTAGCCGTTATTTTTATTAATGGGCAAAAATCCAGAATTCAACAATAACATGGTTATGGCTTTGTGCCAAACTGCACCTCACACTTGGCTTAGCACTCACCGTCCATGTGGATGAGCAAGGAGCCCTGGAGGGGAAGAGGGGCAGGACTTTTCATGTTCTAATATAGGTGGCAACTGTCTCACACAGCTCATTATTTGCTCAAGAATATGTTTAAGGTTAAGGTTAAAAAGGAAGAAGCAAAAATATTGAACATATGAAAAATTGCATGGATAAGGGGGTTCTAAACTGCAACAGCTAGTAGTAAGTTCCCAGGATGAGAAACTCTCTAGAGAGCAGGCTCAGTCCACCTTCTTAGAGAGGGGCCAGTGAGGAAGCTTCAAGGCTGGCACAGAGATGTGTGAAGGGATGGATACAGATGATACTAGTGTCTTCCTGGGACAAGGGCCTGACCCAGGAGAGAGTGGTGTTCTTGGAACTCAAGGATCAGGTGATGTGTTAGAACGGTGGCTTGCCTCAGGACACACCACACACTAGGCCCAAACAGTTCCACATGTAAGAGGTTTAATTGAGAGGGAGAGTGGGGTGGTGGCAGAAAGAGAAGAGGGGGAGAGAGAGAGCAAGGGGAGCATTCCCCATGTGTGTGTGTGTGTATATATATATATATAGTATATATATAATATATATATATGTATGTATATGTATAGTACACACACACATATATACATATATATATATATATATGTATATATATATATATATACACACATATATACATGTAGTGACATAGTGGTTGTAGGTAAAGGTGGGAGGTGAGCCCAATGGATTCTGGGAACATGAAGGCTGTTGCTGTGGCAACTGGTCTCTGAGGCCCTCCTATGTGATATCACGGGCTTTGGAGGCCCTGATGCTAACATACCTCCCTTCTTGTTATTATAAAGAGAAGAAAAGAAAAAAGGAAGGGGAAGCCGATGGTGAAAAGGGAACGAGGGCATTGTGTCTCTTAAGCTACTTCCTGCTGTCTAGGGGCATTGTCGGGGGGTGGTGGTTAGCTGGCTTTTATCATCAGGATCTACTTGGTTAATGTTCACGTCAGTTTCTTCTGTGGACAGTGGCTCTTCTGTGGGAAGCGGCTGGTAATCCTGTAACAGGAGCTGATTAATAGTTTGCTTGGAAATTTTTTGTATTTGTAGTTGAAGAAATGAAGAAACAAGATTAATGAGGCAGGAAGGAAATAATAGCACCAGGAAGATGACTAGGAAAGGAGTTACAAAAGGGAGTATCCACTTCCATATAGGGTTTTCAAAAATCCCAGAACTAGAGGTCTCATGGTCCCTGAAATTTTTTATGTCTGACTGTAGCTCCTGGATTTTATTTATTATCCTGGATTGGTTGACGTAGAAACAGCATTCTTCTTGGAGGAACAGGCAAAGATCACCTTAGTTAGCTGTCAGGACATCTAGTCCCTGTCTGTTCTGAAGCACCAAAGAATCAATCAACAACTCCTCTCTCTCATCTGGAATCCCATGGGTTTTGTATGTAGAAAAACAGTGTCTTGTGGTGTTGATAGAAGAAATGATTGATCCATGACCCTAGCGTATGTATCTGAAAAGACCAATATGGGCAGCCCCAAGTTTTGTCTGACCATTTTCTACAATAATCTTTTGTCTGGTCAAAGAGAAAGCAGATATAGAGAACACAATATTTAGATGGAATTACAGATACTGGGATGATAGCAATTTGTATTGGTTCCTGGTATCCTGCTATGGAGCAGTTTCCTGAATCTATTTAGAAAGACTGTTTCTGAGGGGGTTTCTTGAACCTCAAATCTCCAGATATAAGGGGTGGAAGTGATCAGGAGGGAGATGACTAGAAACCCATGTC
This sequence comes from Mastomys coucha, assembly GCF_008632895.1. NCBI lineage: Eukaryota > Metazoa > Chordata > Mammalia > Rodentia > Muridae > Mastomys > Mastomys coucha. The sequence goes on along the minus strand of NW_022196914.1, from coordinate 31,720,885 downwards.
TAATCCAGTGAGGCCAAGCTTGGCTGCTAAAGTGGAGTCTCATTTTCTGGGATTGGGGACCAGGTGAGCAGTCTCATTGTCCTCTGGAGCTTAACAGAGCACGGTCCTGTTAAGATCAATGTGTGTGAAGAAGAGTCATTTTTAGGTGGAGGAATAAAAGGTTTGAGGTGAGACAGATGGACTCAATGAGAGAGTCCCTCGAGTTTAGTAGCTGTAGGGGTCACGAGAATTACTTTAAAAGGGCTCTTCAATTTGAGAGAGAGGGGTGAGAGCTGATGACCTGGAGGGGATAGAAGGACTTGGTCTCCAATACTGATGGCAGTGGACAGGAGACAGTGTATGGCTGAGGTAGATGGTGGTCAGCAAAGTTCCATAGGAGAGAACAGAGGTGGCAAAGTAATGGGGTAAGTAGATGGTCTGGGAGGGGAGAGCATTTAGGTGAAAGACCAGTAGTTAGGATTGGACGTCCATACATGAGTTCAAAGGGAGAGATGAGGAGAGGTCACTTGAGGAGAGCTCACAACCTAAAAAGAGCCAGGGGTAGGAGTTTAACCCAATGAAGGTGAAGTTTCTGTGACAGCTTAACAAGAGTGGTTTTTAAAGAGTAGTTAGTTCTTTCTACCTTACCAGAAGATTGAGGGTGGTAAGGAATGTGAAAATGCCAGGGGATGTCTAGGGCCTTGGATAGGATTTGAGAGACTTGGGAAGTAAATTCAGGACCATTGTCTGATTAGAAAGAGGCTGGGACACCAAACTGGGGGATCAACTCTTTGAGGAGGAGATCAAAGACTGTCTGAGCCCTTTTGTTAGTTCTGGAAAATGCCTCTACCCACCCTGAGAAGGTATCCACCAAGACCAGGAGGTACTTGGCATGTCTGATGGTGGGCATGTGGGTAAAGTCAAGTTGCCAGTCAGTTCCAGGAAGGGAACCTCTAGCCTGAAGGGTAGGAAAAGGGATGCTTTGATACTTTTAGTTGGGGTCAGACTTCTGACAGATTTTGCAAGAAACAGTGATATATTTTAAGAAGTTTAAGTCCTCAGGAGTAGGCTGTAGGTGGATCTTAGGAAAGAGTTGGTGAAGATAAGACAGAGTTTGGTGGGTATCAGGGGTTGAATAAGGTAGAGATGTAGGTTGCAGTGTAAGAGGGGATACAGAGAAAGACTTCATCTACATAAAGTATAACCTTAGATTTAGGGAGAGACAAGGATAGTAAGTCAGAAGCCAGGGCCTGACCAAATAGATGTGGGCTCTCCCGGAATCCCTGAGATAGAATAGTCCAGGTAAGTTGGGTAGAAATGTGGATATCAGGATCTGTCCAGGTTAAAGCAAATATGTTTTGTGACTGGGCAACTAGAAAGATAGAGAAAAAATGCTTCCTTGAGATCTAGGACTGAGAAATGGGAAGTCCCTGAGGGGATAGTGGAAAGAAGTGTGTAAGGGTTAGCCACACCAGGATGGAGAGGAACTACTGTAGAATTAATGTGCCCAAGATCTTAAACCAGGCGATAGTTAACATTAGGCTTCTTAACTGCTAGTATAGAGGTGTTAAAGGGAGAAAAGGTGAGGCAAAGGTGTTTTTTTCTCAAGAAGTCAGAAATAATAGGCTTAAGTTCCCTGAGGCTCTGGAGAGAGAGAAAGTATTAAGCTTGGATTATATACCTGGTAGAGTCCAGTAATTGGATGACAATGGGAGAATGGTGGTTAGCAACAGAGGGGTTCTGGACATCCCAGACTCAGGGATCTACCTGAGAAGCTGGTAAAGGAAATAACATGGTAGTATTAGTAGGTTGGCTGGCTAGGAGAAGGAGCAGGGGAACCGCTGGCGAGCCTGGGTTTAGGTGAATGTGGGGAGCAAAGGAAATAGAGGTTACCAGCCTAGCTAGAATATCCCTTCCCAATAAGGGAATATGCTGGCACTACCAAAAAGGAACGGGTGAGAGGTGTACCCCTAAAAATGCAACTAAGTGGTGGAGTCTGGAGAGGGAAGTAAGATTGTCCTCATACCCCAACAATAAGAAAACAAGAAGGAGAAGTGGGTCCCCAAAATTCCATCAGGACCGAGTAAGTGGCTCCAGTGTCCAAGAGGAAGGAGATTGGCCACCCACATACCATGATATCTACCTGAGGCTCCCTGCTAGTGATGGCAGTGCTTGGGTCAGGAGAGCTCAGGCCTCCTCAGTCGGCCACAGCCAAGCCTAGAAGATCAGTTGGAGGATTATCTGCGAATGATGTCCCCCTGCTCTGCATAACGGGAGGGCAATCAACAGCCCAGTTTCCCTCTTGATGGCACCTAGGGCATGGCCCTCTTGGCTTGCAGAAGTTAGGGCAGGCTTTTGCCCAATGACCTTTTGACCACATTTGTAGCAGGTATCTGGTGGTTCCTGAGTCTTAGGAGAACATGAGTCCAGGGTAGTGGCTGGGGCTGGTCAGGCAGCCTTTGCTAGCATATGGTATCTTTGTTTTCGGACTTTATCCTCTCTTCCATGGTACACTTTGAAGGCCAGCCTGTGGAGTTAGTGGTCCCCTATCCAATTTTTTAAGTTTATCTCTTATGTCATACTAGCTCTGGGAAAAGAAGTAGGTCATCAGAAGTTGCTTACCTTCTGGGTTTTCAGGATCCAGATTGGTATGCTGTAATACAGCCTTTGTAAAGTGTTCTAAAAATTGAGATAGATTCTCCTGCTTGTCCTGGAAAACCTCTTGGAGTTCTTTAAATTTTACTGGCTTTAAGGCCATATTTCTAAGACCAGCCAGAAGGCATGTAATGAACCTGTCTCTGGCAAAAATACCTCTTGCGGAATTGTAATTCCACTGGGGATCCTGGTCAGGCACTGTCTCAGAGCCAATTGGGTATGTATCGTGTGTTTGGTGAATTCCATCTGCATGCACTCTTACCTCTTGCAAGACTCATCTGTGTTCCTCAGGAAGTAAATTATTGGTAAGAATCATATGAACATCGTGGAAAGTCAAGCTATAAGATTGAGCAATATACTGGAACCCTTTAATAAACTTGGAAGAGTTAGAAGTATAGGACCCCAGCCTGTTTTCTATTTGGGAAAGTTCACTAAGCAAGAACAGAACATGTACTCTGACAAGACCATCTACTCCAGCAACTTCCCTTAGAGGAAGGACCATTGCTGGGTCAGATGAGGGAGCCATGAACTCGCATACTCATGGCAGCCACGGTTGCCTGTGCTGTGACCGGTCCATGTGGCTGTGATCTCTGACAGTCCCCCACTGTAGCTGACAGAACCACCGATTCCAATTCCCGGGATTTGACACCAAATGATGTGTTAGAACGGGGGTTCGCATCAGGACATACCACACACTAGGCCCAAACAGTTCCATGTGTAAGAGGTTTAATTGAGAGGGAGAGAGGGGTGGTGGCAGAAAGAGAAGAGGGGGAGATAGAGCAAGAGGAGGGTTCCCTGTATATATATGTGTGTGTATATATATATATATATATATATATA
>NW_022196914.1:31575474-31717401 GCF_008632895.1 Mastomys coucha | reverse complement strand
ATATATATATATACACACGCACACACACATATATATATATGTATACACATGTAGTGACTTAGTGGCCACAGGTAAAGATGGAAGGTGAGCCAAATGGATTCTGGGAACATGGCGGCTGTTGCCTTTGCAACTGGTCTGTGAGGCCCGCCTAATGTGACATCACAGGTTTCGGAGGTCCTGATGCTAACATCAGGCAACCCAGAATATAAAGGGATTTCCTCAAGCAATGACAGCAAGCAGCCTCAGGCATGGAGTGGGCCTGTCACCTGAGAGAAGAACCCCTGGCCCAATATACAAGATAGAGATCAGAAATTTCATCACAATGATGCCATCAGGGCTGCTTGGGGCAAGGCCTGTGGGCAGAGAATGTTTCTGCTCATGCCCATGCATGGAGAAATGGGATTGTATTGTTTTATTTTATTTTAAATTAACTTTGCAGGCTAACACAAGAGTACTGGGTGTTATTATGACATTCCCACATATATGCCATTCTATTTGGACCCCTATCCCCACTGTCCTCTGACAGCCCTCTCTGGCAGTTTCACTTCCTTCTCCAGATCTGTTTTCTGACCAGGTGTGTTCCAATGTCTACTCACTCCTTGTGATAGGTTTTATATACGTGGCCCAGGGAATGGCAGTATTTGGAGGTGTGGCCTTGTTGGAGTAGGTGTTGCCTTGATGGAGTAGGTGTGTCACTGTGGGTGTGGGCTTTAAGACCCTTGCTATAGTTGCCTGGAAGCCAGTATTCTGCTAGCAACCTTCAGGTGAAGAAATGGGACTCTCAGTTCTTCCTGTATCATGCCTGCCTGGATGCTGCCATGTTCCCCACCTTGATGATACTGGACTGAACCTCTGAACCTGTAAGCCAGCCCCTATTAAATATTGTCTTTATAGGACTTGCCTTGGTCATTGTATCTGTTCACAGTAGTAAAACCCTAACTAAGACACTCCCCCCTCCCATAATCCCTTTCCAAATTCACGACTTTGTTTGCTATTTTGGGGGGCAGCATAGCCAGATACTCAAGAAGCAGAGAACTATCTGGCATGAGAGGACAAGACAGGAACCAAGGTGATTTAGGGGATGGGGAAGATGGGCTGACATAAGGAACAGGTTCAGACAGGGTTGACCAGTCCACCAACCCAGGCATCAGCACAGATGCCTCCAGGGGCCTTGTGAATGAGGTCCCTCACAAGTCCTTTGGTCATAAGGGACTCCTTTCAGCATGGAGCTGAAAGTGCCTGTACCTTGACTGCATCGGCCAAGCTACATATTGCTAGGCAGGGACTTGGTGGGACAGGGTCCCTGCTAGAGCTCATGATGGGAAGCTGGGGCAGCTCCTGACTCACTCTGCTCTCCATACTGCCAGGACCTGCTTGTTACAGACTGAGCTTGTGAAATTCTCCACATCTATTCTGTGCTGGACACATCCTGAACTTTGGTGAGGACCATCAGTGAGTGACAAAAGGCAGCTGATGTGAAACGGGGATTTGTTGTGAAGGCTTCTACTGGGGAAAGCATGCTGGAAGACAGTGTGGACCAGCACAGCACAGCACAGCACAGCACAGCACAGCACAGCACAGCACAGCACAGCACAGCACAGCACAGAACAGCACAGCCCACCACAACCCAGCACAGCACAGCACAATCTAGTCCAGCACAGCCAACCACTGCCCTGCCCAGCACAGCTCAGCTCAGCACAGCATAGCAAGACTCCCAGACATGTCCTTGTTCCCTGCACCTTCCAGAGAGGATCCCTCGTGTAACAGAGGATCACTCCTCCAACCCTACCCTCTCCCACCCCTCCCCATGCTATATGTGTTCTTTGTCCCACTCTGTCTCATGAGCACTGAAAGGTGCCTGGTTTGCTCAGAGGAGACCCAGCCTCCCACTGTCCAGACAGGTGGACACAGGAATCATCTGTGAAGGAGTTCTTGCTGGACATCCACTACAGACTCTGGAACAGCTGGCCACAGGCAGTGAAAAAAAATTGTTGGTAGCTGGTGTCTCTGGGGATGCTGACAGCACCAGGAAACCAGGGCCACATGTGGCTTGCTACTGCAGACTGGCTTTGCACTGGAATCAGTTTCTGACATGAGTATAGAGACATATCTGGGACCATAGCTTAGATACTAGGAATACTTAAAATGAAGGCTGGTCCAGACCAGGAAATGGTTGTGCTAGGGGAGCTGACCCTGGAAGGCTCAGGCTCCTTGTTTTTCTATCTTCGGATTCAATAAGGAAATAAGGCTCAATATTATCATGGCAAAGGCCGTGGCCCTTGCATGCTTCAGAGTTGAACCCCAGGCGACTAGGACAAGCACAGTTTGGAAATTCTATAGTGGAGGCAGTGGTGCAGGCAGGCACTGTTCATATCTGGCTTCTAATCCCAAGGAATTGAATTTCTGGAGAAAGCTCTAAAGAGCAAGAGCCAAATGTGTGAATACAGAGGCAGACAGCGCTGGCCAGAAAACACTACCTGAGAGTGGGAAGCAGCTGCTGGGAAATCATTCTTCAGCTTGCAAAAGGCCATCGAGATAATTAAATAACACCGTGTCAATAAATCCCCGCTGTCTTCCTATCTCCCTGGCATCACCACGGTGAGGAGAGGGAGAGGGTGGCACAAGGTTCTGCTGCTGTGGCTGCTATGATAATGAACGTGGCTATGGATCTAAACTCAACTGCATCACCTCTGGAGAAAAGCAGCCAGCCGCCAAAGCAATAAATAAACAAAAGTTAAGCAGGGGAAGTGAGAGCCGCCAACTCAGCCCCTTGACAGCACAGAGATAATATGACAAACACAGACAAAGTAATACCACCCAGCTTGCCCAGCCTCAGAGTCACTCAAGATTTTGCCATGTGTGAGTGTATGAATATGCGGATATGAATGTGGGACACGTGTATATGTGTTTGTGCGTGTTTCCGAGGGGAATTTTCTACTGTGTTTCTTTAGTCTGCAAGGCTATCAATGTTCCCATTAATTTATATGAGCAGTACTCTCATCTCAGCTGCTACTGGGGACTAATTGTAGACACAGTGGAATACACCCTGTGCAGCGTAGGTGAAGATCAAATGTCTGAGGCAGAAACCTTGGGTGTGGGAGGCAGCTACTGGAGAGTAGATGGGTCGCATTGCCTTGTCTGTGCTTCATGTTGTAAAGCTAACACAGTGTTGTTCTCCTGCAGAGACTACACATGATGGCCATGATAACTGGTCTTTCTACTGGTGTGAATAAGTTCTGAGAAAGCAAGAACCCCCAAGGGAGAAGAGATTGATTCTAGCTCATGGTTCTAGAGATTTCCACCCATGGCTGTTGGCCTTACGTTTCCGGCCTCTAAGATGACACAGAGGGTCATGGCAGAGAGGGAGTTTCCCACTTCATAGCATCCAGGAAGCGGAAAGATGGGGCAGATAAAGGTTCCTAATTAAAGAAAACTGCTCTTCAGAACACACCCATTGTGGGCAGCTTCCTTCACTCCACCCACCTCCTAGGAAGACACTCAGTTATGGACTCATCAGTGGATTATAATGTTGATAAACCAGTCATCTCCCAAGCCAATCTCTTCCCAGATTCCATCAGCTAGTAACCAGCTACTTGATACATAAGCAGGACAGTGGCTCACCGTCCTGGCTTTCTGGAGTGATCATAACAGAGCATCATAGCCTGGCAGGGCTGACAGGCCATCGGTGGATTCTCACAATTCTGAAGGATGGAAGTATAAGGTAAAGGGGGTTCTCTTCCTGAGTGCAAATGGTACCTCTATAGCCCAGGTATTCTTCTCTCTGTGTCTCTGCTCAGATCTCTCTATGCAGAGACAGCAGCCATGTTGTGTTAAGACTCACATCCTCTCTGCTAACAATACACTCATCTAAAGTCTCCATCTCCACTGACAGTCATGTTCTGAAGGATGTGCAGTTATGGATTCAACATAAGAACCCAGGAGACAGAATTCATCCCCAGCACTCACAGGACACAACCTGTCAGCCACTTGTTTCCTAAGCATAGTGGTCCAGGCTATCTTGATATTGGGACTTCAGTGATTGACATGCCAACACCCTGCTCAGCCTCCATGACCAGTCAGCTAGTCATGGCTTTGTTGGTACCAAAGAGTCTAATGAAGCCCCCCAAATCTCTGATGCTGTAGGAAGGCATCTGGGCACCTGGGTTACCCAGGAACCCTACCTTGCTTTAAAGGTAGAATAACAAGAATGAGTAGGTCATGGTACCGGAGGAAGGGAGGCCAGATGACACAAGACATTGAAAGTCTCTGGAAACTTCTTGCTGAGAGGAGATGGGCAGCACAAGGGTGGGAAGTGCAGGAATAGGCAGTATGGGACTGGGCAGTGTGGGAGTCGGCAGTGCAGGGATGAGGATGGAGGGGTAGGCAGTATAGGGGTGGGTAGTACAGGGTGTGGACTATGAGCAGTCAACAGAGGGGAGGAGCATGGATGTGGGTATTCACAGCTATGGCTTGAGGAGGTGTAGGCACCTGGTCCAAGAATGAAGATGTGCAAGAAGAATTCTCAGTGAAAGCAGGAAAATTTCAAGAAAACAAGACAGGAGTCTTGTGACCTCTGTTTCTTCAAAACATAGAGCTGTCCTTTGAATTCATTTTCATTCTCTCCCCAGGTGTAGTGGATAGAAATGAGTTTGCTTCAGATTATCTGTTACAGATGGCTATTGTTATTTATTTATACACCTCTAAGAAAAAACACACTTTTGCCACATGCCATGTAGCTTGTCCTTGTTCATGTGACTCCCTCTAACCCCCAGAGTATGAATTATGTGATGGTCTGAAGAAAGCTGGTTACCACACGAGACTTTATTCGCCTCATTTACGGGCTCCATTTTCCCAGGTCGAATCACCTCTAGGGTGGGAAGCAAGTGTGGGAGTGGAGTAGCTGGGAAACGTAGGCTGAGGGTCTGCAGAACAGAAGCACGGAGGAAGACCCACTCTACAGAACCTGTGTGAAGGAAGGAGGTAAGGCACTCATTTAGTGGGTAGAATGGGCAGGACCTGTAATCTGGCTGTCCAGAGTGGAAGGGGCTAACTTACAGAAGGTCAACAACCAATGTTCTCTGGAGGAAGGAGGAATTAGGATAAGAGTCAGACTAGAGAATACAAACCACAGCAACTTCCATGGGGGAAACTGAAGGATAAGGTCTAGGCCCCAGTGTGTCCTGGATGAAGGTAGAGGATTCTCCCTCCCTGTGTTGAGGCACAGCTCTGAGCAGCAGTGCACAAGGCCCTCTCTGCCAGGGCCAGGTAGCATACTGAGCATTTGCTCACATCGATGGCTCCCTGCAGGCAGCTCAGCCTGACTACATCTCTGTGCTCCAGGAAACCCCCAGACCCAGACAGGAGGATCCCTGCAGGAACACTATAGACTGATCTTTTTCTTCCCATAGGAAATAAAAGTGTCCCATATAGTGTCCCACAAAGTGATTGGTTCTTCACCCCAAAGGGCCAGATGAGCTGATACCCTGAATGAGGAGCCAAGGAAGCCTCCTTCAGTTCCCACTTTTCCACTTAACAATATCACCAGGGGTGACTTAATTAACTTCTTTGAATACCCCTGGTGATCTTTGAGAGTCTTGAAGCAATAGCCTGCTTCCAAGGTTGTCAGAGGGTGGGACAGTCTATTAGTGGAATTAATTACATCAGCATATTCAAATAGCTAATATATGTACATATGATTATCTCAGGCACCCATAAAGAGAAGTCTACAATCCACCATGACCCTTCAGAAGGGACTCAGGAAAACAGGAACACATTAGGGAAGTTCTTTACTATACCTAGACTGAGTACCAGAGCCCACAGGAACTGTTTGGAGGTAATTCCACGGAAGTCATACGGAAGCCAGGATTTCTGCTCTTTCTTTCTTTCTTTTTATTTTTTATTTTTTTGCAATTTTTTTATTATATATTTCCTTTATTTACATGTCATATGATATCTCCTTCCTAATAATGACCAGCATTGACCCCGATGCTCCTCACATTGCTGACCTGTAGTCTCCCCGCTGTGATGAGAATAATAGTACAGAAATGAGTGAGAGGAAGCGGACATCTTCCAACCATGTAATTAGCTATGTAGAGAATCCAGGAGGATGAACGGGAAGCCCTTTGCAAACTGCATGAAGCAGTTACAGGAATGGTAAACAACCTGGAAGGAACAATTAGAATGTGCCAGAAGGAAACTTCACATTGGAGATGCCAATTAAAACTAGAGCCAAAATTCAAGACATGATCCCCCCCTATAGAGGTGAAATGCATATAAAATTTATAACAAATTTCAATTTGGCAAATGAGCCAAAGGGGTAGGCTCATTTGGTGGTCTAGGGATGAAGTTTGTGGGCCGAGAACAAGCCAGTCATTCTCAAAGCAATTACAGATTAATACTGTACCTGGGAACTCATCCTGGGGAACTGACTAACTCTAAAATCTATGGCCAGCACCTTGAAGACTTTATAAAGAGCGGTCTTACCCATGTTGATACTAAAGGGTTAAAGTAGATCAGGAAATGCATGGGATTCATATCTCATGGAAAACTACCAGGGAAAACCAAGTTCAATATCCTTAAAAGATCAAGAGGCTGAAATCAGTGGTCCAAAACCTCTTCATAAACACAATCAAGACAAACAACCATGAAGAAGACATTTGCAAGCTACAGAGTCAATAAGAAGGAATGTTCTCCAAGGCAGAGCTGGTAAAGTTCCAGCAAAACACAACTGGAACCTCACACACAGAGTGGGCTGAGTCCTGACAGAGAGGCAGAGACAACAAAAGGGAGGGGTGTGTGTCAAACATTAAATTACATGGAGACCTGAACAAATTAACCAAATATCAATTAAATTCTAATAAAAATAAACAGCTATAATGTTCCTAGAGGGGCTGAGAAGATGCAAAGTTAGTCTCCTTCTAGGTACACGAGCACCAGAGTTCTGAGCCTGGCACCCACTTCAAAGCTGCTGGGGATGTCAGTCTCTGTGTATTCCCAGTCCACGGGGAACAGAGAGACAAGGCATCCTGAGCAAGCTGGTTTATCCAAAGCAGCCAAAATGCCAACCCCTTGTCTCAATAACAGGCTCTGTCTCAACAGTAAAATGGAGAGAAGCCTACCTCAGGCTTCCATGCACATGCACAAACATGTGCACATGCAGTCACCCAGGTGAACATGCAACATGCCCACATCATCCACATGTGCACACACACACAAACATACACACATACACATCATATACAACACTGCCACCATATGCACATACACCATACACACCATACACATACAAAATATACAGTCACCATATACAACACTCCAACCACACACACACCATATACAACACCACCACCATATGCATACACATACCATACACACATACATACCATACATACACACAAACTCACCATAATCAACACTCCCACCATGCACACATACATACCATACATATGATTTTTTTTACAACATCTACAATAAAATGCCTATAAACCAGCATAAGAAATTTTAAATGAAGAACCCTAATTTAGAAAGCCTAAATTTAGTAAATCTAATTTAGGGTGAAGTGATGACTTTTACCTACATCAAAACCACAATTTAAGGAAAAAGATATTAGACATCTCTGATAGATCTCACCTCCCTACTGGCCTTCCTGACCATAAACCAGTACACATAGCTGGTGTGTGAGAAGGAGAGGAAGGCATGTCATAGGGACAAGTCTGTGGTAAGGCAGAAGCCAAAAGGGACATAGTTCTCTTCCCAGGCTGCCAACCCATCCTCCTAGCACAGTGTCTGCCATCCTCCCTGCAAGCCATAGCTCTGAATTCAGGGACTCTGTCCTTGCAGGGACAGCATTTTCAGAAGAAAGGGTGAAAGCAGCAAGTGCGCACTTAGTAGGTGAGCTCTGGTTTTTTTTTTAGAGTTATGTGTGTACATCATGTGTGTACATTGTATGTAGATCATGTGTGTACATTGTATGTGCATATGAGTATATACATCCTCTATGTAATTCATCTATGTGTATGTGTGTGTACATCCTGTGTGGGTTGTATGTGTACATAGCATGTATACATCATGTGTGTATCATGTGTGCATGTGTGTATACATTCTTATGTATATCGTTTGTGTGTGTGTATGTTTGTGTTGCATTTGTGTGTGTGTGCCTGTATTTGCACAGACAGGCAAATGTAATGAGCCCATTACACGAACAGATCCGCAGCAACAATTACACCAGGTTATTATTGAAGTACTGGTGAATCTAAATATTTTTCTTTCAATTCTCTTTGATGAGAATTATAGTTACATATAGTAACTCTATTATTAGAAAACAACAGCTTTTCCCTGTAATATTCAGAATCCCATAGCAGACAAATGTCAGCTAAAGTGAGCTGATGCACTGTATAGGGTGGAGCAGCTTACTCCAACCTGCTTGGTCTCACAAGCCTCTGGGGGCTCTGAGTGATCAGTATTTGTCTAAATGACTGTGTCTTTTTAAATAGGGATGTGCAGTACGACAGGCACAGTGTTTGTCTTATCATGTCCATCCTCCACAGTATTCTTCACAGTTGACACATCTCTCAGGACAGACAGACAGACAGACAGACAGACACACACACACACACACACACACACACACACACACACACATACACACACAAGAAAAAAAACTTTTTTTCCCCAGAAAACTGATAAAACAATGTACCTTAAATGAGGTCACCCAAACTCAGAGGCATAAGCCACGTCCATTCAGAGGAAGATGTCAGCTGCTTTTTGTCCACGTGCAGCTATGCAGATAGACAGGTGGAACAATGCCAGGAAGCTAGAAAGGAGCCCAAGAGAGGGGAACAGTTACTTTTATTGGGAAATTAACCTATATGAAAAGCTCAGTATTACCAAAATCTGAAAAGTCAGAATTGATTGTATTAGCCATGTTTGAGAAATTCTCAATTCCTAGTTATATTCCACTAGGAATTGCTGCTCAAATTCACTTTCAGGTATATTTCCTCTTCTGATCAGCCAAGGGAATTCCTGAAGGTATCCAGGTAGGGAAGAGAACCCGAGAAGAGATAAGAATGAAAACCCAGTGCAGATTGATTTATTAACCTGGATCATACTTCAGGGAGTCTTATACTAGGCAGTTTCTTTTAGGTATATTTAAACACTAGAATTTGGAAAGGGCCTCCAGGTAGCAATAATTCCCATAATGATTCCAAATCCTGGCTTAAAATAAAGTATAAGGTGTGGCTGCATACAAACTCCCTTACTACTTGCATGTGACTATGAGGGAAAGTTCTCTAGTTAAAAGGTCTAGAATTTAGTGTGCTCTCTGATTAATAGCATAGGGGTTATCAGGCCATAAAGTACATGTGGCATCTTTTCTAAAGAAGGGTAATAGTCTAGGGAGGGAAGAATCTGGAATAATCATTGTTGGACGTTTGGGTGAGGTCTGCCTCCATAGCTAGCAAAGAGGTCACAAGGTCATTAAGGAAATCCACTTCCAGCCTTCTAGATGGAATAGGGATGCCCTGGACTACTTGCCACCTGACCCTACCTGACCTTGGGGTTAGAGGTGAGGTGGCGCAGAATCAATGACACAGACTCTGAGAGCAGGTGAGAAACACTGTAACAAACTCATCTGAGCCCGATATAAGCTCCTTTAATTCCCTCCAACTTCACCCCACTAGTCCCAAGAAAGCATCTCTTCTAAACAGCAGTTTCTGATTGGCTGGCATGGTCTGTGTCAGCAATCCTTGGTCTCTCAAGCAGTCCTCAATTAGGTCCTCCTGCAGAAGATGCTTTTTTGGCTGTTCAGCCCCCTGGCATTTATATAGAGGTGACCCCACTGTTTTTGCTACATTTGGGTACCTTAATTAGGTTTGCACTGCTGTGAAAGAGACACCATGACTAAGGCAACTCTTATAAAAGAAAATATATGAGTGGGGCTAGCTTAACAATTTCAGAGGTTTAGTCTATCCTTGTCATGGCAGAAAGCATGTCACCATCCAGACAGAAACTGTGCTGGAGAAGGAGCTGAGAACTCTACATCTTGATCCAAAGGCAGCCAGGAGAGGATTCTTCTGCAGACAGCCAGGAGAAGGGTCTTTTCTGCACTGGGTGGAACTTGAGCACTAGGAGTTCAAACCCCACCCCTACAGTGACATACTTCCTCCAACAAAGCCACACCTATTCTAACAAGACTACACCTACTCCAACAAGGCCATACCTCCTAATAGTGCCACTTCCCATGCTCCAAGCATATTCAAACCACTACAGCAGGTATTTGATTTTTATCTCCTCCACTGAGGAGACACCTTTAGGTGATGAACCTTCCTGGTTCTCCTGAGTGCTTCTCTGTGAGTACAAGGACCTCTGAGATCCCACCAATCAGTGATCATATTGAAAAAACAGCACCCTGGTTTTGAACATCTCTATGTATTTCACTTTCTACTGAGTTTATTTCATTTTGGCATCTTTCTCTCAACTTCCATAAGTTTTTATTATGATGTATGGGACAAGTAAAAATTTTAAATACTCAGGAAAAGAAAACACCCCAAATAATGTTACCAGACATTATAAAAGTAGTTGTTATGTTAGTATTCTATTGTCAGATTCACACAGAGAATGGAGAGCCCATGGGATGTCTCAGCAGCTAAGGGTGCTTCCAAGCCTGTTGCCAAGTGGGAAGGACAATCAGAGTATGAACCCCAGATCCACAGGTGAGATGGAAGAACTGAGTCCAGGAGGTTATTCTCTGACCACTATGTTCACTATAATACATGTGCAATAACACCCACATCCATAAATATAAATAAATAAATACATAAAAACACTCTTGATAGACTTATATATTACCATGAGTTGTTTTTTGCAGCTGCCGCCAGGCCCTGATCTTACACTGTCTCCTTGGTCTATTGGAATCTGTATCCACTCTAATCTTGTTATCTGTGAGGACAGGCCTGGAGCATAGCTCTTTAGGTGGACTGGCCAAGACTACTTGGATCTAAGATGGCTGCCATAGAGACACCAGGCTCCTCTGACATCATGTTTTTCATCTTTCTGCAAAGGGCATGGCCTCCAGTGACAGCTGCTATGATGACAATCATGAAGATGCATGAAAGGAATGAGGAGACTTGGTGCCCAGAAACGAAATGCACATCCCTCTCTCCACAACACCTCTCTAGGTTGAGAGTCATTTCCAGGTCTGTTCCCCACTTTTTCCCACCTAAAGGCTAATAACAAAAGGTTTCTTCATTTGACAACTGTCACTCAGTCTTGCCATTGTTCCTAAAATTCCAAGGAGGTGAGGGGATAACACAGGTTAGTGTCCAAACTTGGCAATGAGACTAGTGAGATGGCTCATGGATAATGCCCTTCCCTTGAAAGCATAAGGACCTGAGTTTAAGTCACCAAATCCCCAGAACCGTTGTAAAAGAAACCAGGCAGGGTAGCTTCAATCCCTGCAGAGAGAAGGGAGGTGCACATGGGCATGTCCTTGCATTCACAGGCAATGAGCTTCGTATACACAGCTGCAAACAAGGGGAAGGCTAGGATGAACTACCAGGATTGTCTTTTGCATAATGCTCATGGACTGTGTGATGGTTTGAATGATAATGACTCCCATAGCCTCATAGATTTGAATGCTTAGTCATTGGGGAGTGGCACGACTTGTGAAGGAGAAGGAGGAGGGTCCTTGTTGAAGGAAGTGTGCTGTGTCACTGAGGGTGGCTTTGCAGTTTCAAAAGCCCAAGCTAGGCCTACTGTCTCTCTTTACCTGCTGTCTGCAGAACACTCAGCTACTTCTCTATCATCACGTCTGCCTGTGTGTTGCCTATTCCCTGCCCATGCCAGTAGTAGATGAAACCTCTGAAGCTGTAAGCAAGGCCCAATTAAATGCTTTTCTTTATAAGAGTTGCTGTGGTCATGAGGTCTGTGATGATTTGCGTACGCTTGGCCCAGGGAGTGGGCTCTATTAGGTAGGAAGTGTGGCCTTGTTGGAATTGATATGTCATTGTGGGCATGAGCTTAAGACCCTCACGATAGCTGCCTGGAAGTCAGCCTTCTACTAGCAGCCTTCAGATGAAGATGTAGAATTCTCAGTTCTGCCTGTACCATGCCTGCCTGGATTCTGCCATGCTCCTGCCTTGATGATAATGATCTGAACCTCTGAACCTATAAGCCAGCCCCGATCTAATGTTGTCCTTATAAGAGTTGCCTTGGTCATGGTGTCTGTTCACAGCAGTAAAACCCTAAGACAGAATCTCTTCACATCAATAGAATGGTGACTAAGACATATGCCCTCCCTGAATCCTCACAAAGATAAAGAAATAAACTTAAAAATTGGTAACATATTCATAAAATATTAAAATTACAAGGGATTTTTGGAGCATGTCTTAGTTTAATGCTCAGACATAATTTTCTTGGATTCCCTCAAATCATAAATCAAATGTCACTATACATTGTCCAAGTTCTGGGTGGTGAGTAACACCACACATGCATAGTTGATGTGGTCCTGACATGTCAGCCTAGAGATGCATTGACACTAATCTGCCTCCCAGCACATGTCCTGTGACATCATCTCCAATGTGAGGCCTCAGGCCCTGATTTCCAAATAGGGCAGCTTGGGAAAAGCACGCCTTCTAGAGAATCGATCTGCTTCATAGAACACTACAGTGTCACATGATGCTTTTCCTCAAACAGATGAAAGGAATTAAGGAGGCACCATTTCTTCTTCGGAAAACAAGATTTACTTGAAGCCAAGTTTCTCTGTCTCTGGAGCGTTTTCCCCTCTGGTGTGAAGGCTGACAACCTGCTATGCCAAATTTGTTTCTTTCCCTCCTTTAATATATTTTTCAGTTTCATCTTTTCAGAGAAGGAAGAGGCACACACTAACCATGGAAGTTTCTGAGGCATGCAGGAACCCCTAGGGAGTGTTTATCAAAGGACCTGGAAGGTTTGGGGGGCAGAACTGACTAAGCCTCAGGCTAGAAGGCAGAGATGCAAGAGGAGGGAGGAGAGCTTGAAAACAGACACTCATATTCTGTGTGGGTGACAAAAGGGAAAACTTTTATAAAAGGGGTTATTAAAATTCCGAGATGCCAGATGCCTCCAGCAAGTTTCCTAGGGGAATTGAGTGTAAGGCCTTTCATTTCAGAGCTCTAAACAACACGGACTTCCATTTTCAATTTTAGTAGAAAAATGTAGGCTTTCTACATTTCTCTATACGAAAAGGGGTGTTTACGAAGACGTGTTGCTATACATATATATGCAACTTCCAATATGTTTTCCAATATATTTGCCAATAGGAAATATATATTTATTAAATTGGCATCCTGTTTCCAAAGTTTTAAAGTTTTCCATAATATCTGTGTATAACTGAAATGGCAAAAGCAAAGATCTCTCTTTTCTATAATCTGTCAAACCTCAAAAACATAAAACAGTATTTTCTACTATAGCAATGCAACATGGTGAACATGGTCTGTAGAGCTGGCATGCTTCATTATGGAGTTCCCTGAGGGAGAGCTGTGTTGTTACAGGAAGAATAAATATGTAAATATTCAGATCTGGTAGGAGTGGTTTCAGGGAGGTGATGCTTTTGCCTTGATACACACACTGAGATGATGATTTAGGCGTGCGTGTGTGTGTGTGTGTGTGTGTGTGTGTATCTGTGTGTGCATATATATGTGTGCGTGTATATACATATGTGTGTGCATATATATATATATATATGTATATATATATACATTCATGTATATATACACACACATAAACTCTTTGGACATGAACAATAAGTTCTAAAATATCATTGTGATTATCATCATGACCAACATATAGCTACCTTCACCACCATATCTATTATCACTGTAACCATTGTCATCAACCTCATACTCATTCATTAACACTATGACCACTATAATCAACATCACCACATTTATCACCGTCACATAGCCACCATCATCATTGTCATGAGCGTCATCACCATCCATTGCCTCTGCCACCATTATTACCGTTATCACCAGCATCATTACTTTCATCACCTTAACTCAACCCAAGAGAAAATCCTATTTATGTGATGTCTCAGTTCTTCACTTTAGAAGGAAAGTCTTAGTCCAGTGAGAATCTGTTTCCTAGCTATTATATTGCTTTACACATAATTATGGAAATAGAGGTGGAATCTGAAGGTGAGTGTTTGGTGCCTTCTGTGTTGGGTTAGCTCTGTGGCTTAAGATGCTTTTTCTGAGTCTCCTCTTCTGTGAATGATGCCATGAGAATGTCATATGAGAAACAAATTGAGCAGTAAGTGTGACAAACTGTCCAGTTGGGGGACAATAAGCACAATAGCAGATACATACCTAGGAAAGTAGTAAATACAGACTGCCCCTGTGCCTGATGAACATAAGCCTAGGGCTTGACAGAATACAGATGCTGCTGATTTGAGAACCCAAAGAATAAAGAATGGCAGCTGCACTGAAGATCAGTATTCATGGCAACAACACTACTACCCTGGACTCAAGACAGCCAGAAACTCATATGCAGGCATCACTGTAGACAAAGGACCCATCAATCCAATCAAGTGGCAGTCAAATCAACCATTGTTGGAAGATCTTCCTTGTTAAATTAACTGAACTAAAGTTACCTATGATAATGTCATCTCAAACTTCTTCAGAGTCACTTCTGCAAAGTCTTTAAGCCATTTCATTTGCTGCATTTCACAAGTCAATCCATGATTAACATGCCATTACTACTATAGCATCTTTACAGGTAACTCTGTGACTAACACCCCATCACTGCTGGGACATCATCCCTCCAGACAGACTTTGGCATTTAACTCTATGCACTTCAAAAAACTAATCGTTCTTCCCAATTCAGCACAACATTGCCAGATCACTTACTTTGGCAATAGTCAACAGCTCTCTACTTGGACTTAAGACCTGTTCAACAAGAAAGAAATCACGAATGGTACTGGAAACCTAGCCAACTACTCAATAGTTAAGTCATGGTTATCAGGGGAGAATTTACAGCCATCTAAACATTTATCTTACACCTACAGATGGCTGTAACCTTCAGTCATCATTAAGGAGATTTCTCTTTGCAACAGATAGATACTGAAAAAGAAAACCACAACAAATCGAAATGTAGAGCATGGAGCCCAATCCAAATGAATACATCTACAAATTACTCCCAACACAGAGAACACTGAGGAAGCGTGAGGAGTATTGTAAGAGCCAGAGGATGAGAGAATTTGCTATGAGATCATGGCTCCTAGTAATGTCAAAATCTCATCCATAAAGTTTCACAAACATGATTATCTAAAGATGAACCAAACGGGGGTAATACCTATGGACAATTCAAAGTGGATGAGTGCAATACCAAGAGCCTTCAATACCATACAAAGAACTACAGGTAACTGAGGAAAGCTGGGAGCAGGAACGGTGGCCTTCTCCAGAGAAGGGAACACCAATTGGCTGTCTAGTGTCAAACCGTTAGCCCTGAAAATATACATACAATTAACATTATATGGACTGAGCAGATTGTATTTAAAAATATTGTAATTAAATTATAACATTGGGAAGTCAGACAAACAAACTTTACGGCCTTCTGTGATCTTAAGCACCTCCTAATGACATTAGTTCCAAATATTCAGGTGGAGAAAAGCCTGGGGTTGCACATAGGCAGAAATTATTCCATAGTATAAAGAATAAAATGAGAAATAGTGTCATCTTTTGGGTTTCTTATAGAGATTTAGAATAAAAGCAAATGAAGAGGAAAAATGTAATGGGCCTACAGAAGAGTCTCAGTGTTCTTAAACTCATTATTCAATAATGAGTGCAAAGCAAACAACTTATCTGAACCTAAGCAAACCATAACAATTTTAATATAAATATAAATCACCACAATCATAAACAATAGGAGTTCTGTCAGCATTCCCTGCTGAGATGTTTCAGAAGATGATGAACTCTGAAATGAGGCAGAGCTGATTAAGATCGACCCTTCATTATGTGACCTTTTTATCTGGAAACGGGGGAGCATATTATAACCAAGTTTGCCTGCTCAGAAGTTTCTACAACCTCTGAAGAAACCAAGCTAATTAGATGTGAAATATCAACTGGAGAGCAATTACAGCCTGACAGGAAAGTACCCAGCAGTGCCGCACATTTTAGAAATTTATACTTTAAGCAAATCTCCTGTTTGTCTCTGTACCAGGAATTCAGAAGCAGCAGCATAACCTGGAAGTCACTCTCAGTGTGGAGCCCTGCCATGTACTCCTGTATTTATTCGCTTTGGTGTCTGTATGAATGAATGTCTTGTTTGCATCCTTTCCCATATGCCTGTCCAGTTTTTTTTTTTCTGCGAACTCTCCTCCTTAACTTGGATGAGGAAAAGCATGTTTTGGTTGATTGCAGCAACTTGGCAGAGTCTTATTTCCAAGCACAGAAACCTAAAATTCAAGTGAATTAATTAATCTGCAAGCTCCAGTCATTATCTAGTGCCCATCTCTATGAACAACTAGGGCTTTAAAAAAAAACATAAATTTTTATTTTTAAATATATGTGTGACTGTGTGTCTCTCTGTGTGTAGTGTGAATGTAAGAGCAGGCATCTTGGTGCTTGAAGGAGTAAGACTTCCCCAGAGATGGAGATACAGTCAATATCTCCCTGACATGGGTGCTAGGAATGGAACTCAGAGCCTCTGCAAGAATAGTAAGTACTCTTAACTACTGAGCCATCTCTCCAGCCTCAGATAAGCTACTGTAAACTCATCTTTTGTTTGGAGCCTACCTTAGAACAGGGACTGAGGTTAGAACGTGGGTACAGTCATTTAATGTGAGAATGGAGAACATTCACACTGAAGCAGGTAACCTGGTAGATCATGCAGGCCTCACTGGGACAGGGTGGGTGGGCATAACCCAGAGGACAGAATGCTGCAGTTGCCACTCTTGCGTTCTGCTGGTCATGGAAGAAAGTTACACTAGCTTTGCAAAGCCAAACAAACCAGGGAAGCCAGCAACCGTGTAGAGCAATTCACCAGCAAGAAGGTGGCTGGTCCCTGTCTCGATCTCTGGCCTTAACCAGGAAGCATTAATATTTCCAGGTCATTGCGCTCACTGAATCACAAATATAATGCCCCTGCCAGCAAAGTAAGCTGTCACTTCCTCATGATCTATACTGCTTTTATTTTATTGAAAATGGAGAGAGAAGACGCTTGAAGTCCTTAACTGGGTCTGTCTTCAGGATTTGTCTCTCTTGCTTAACTGAAATTTATCACTGCTGCAGGGTGTAAATATGGCCAGAAAAATGTCAAAACACTGTTTTACAGTTTCACATTTCTGTAGCTCATTAAGCTTGGGGAGTATGCCTAATTACAATGAAGCTTGTGTGTGTGAATGTCACATTCATCAATTATATACGCAGAGACCAAGCAACCATAATGCAAACAGTGGAAGCAGGGCTTGGCCTGTGTTGTCCAGTCTTGCAGAAGCAGCTTTGAGATTCTGAATTGTTGCCATGGGTCTGATTTGTGGAGTGATGTTTGCTTGACATATTTCTGAGTTCAAGCACTCTTAATGCCAATTTCCTTCACTTGCTTCTATAAAACTATTAATCTTATTATTAATATTAATATTATTACTATTATTATTACAAGTGTGAGTAGTAGTGAGGATTGAGCAAATGGTCTCACTCATGCTAGACAAGTATTCTCCCACAAAGCTATAGCCTCATCTTATTAAAAGTCAGTTTAGACAGAACCACTCACTTTATCCTTAGTCAGTCCTTGAATTTTCCATTCTTTTGTCTCAGCCTCCATGGAAGTTGGAGTTATAGCCTAGAAAGACCTGGAGTTGTATAGAATCTCTTACCAGAACTTTCCAGCAGATCCTTTACTTCTTTTCAGGATTCAAACTTTCTGAAAACAATCTCTGGAGCAGACTTCAAACATCTGAGGTTTACATTAGTAATATAGGTTACATACACACACACTCACATACACGCATACTCATGCACACACACAAGCAAACGCACATGCACACACACGCACACACACACACACACACACACACACACACACACACACGTACAGACTTTCCCAATATTTCCCACACTATGGTACCTGTGGGCTCTAGAGTCAAAGTCACCTAATTTTCAAGTGTCTCTAGATAACAAGAAACTGGATCAAAACTTGGGAATCTTAATTGTATACCAATAGAAACAGAGCATGACCTGATCAGACAAAGGCTGGCTCAGATTGACATTGATTTTCAGAACAGAGCTCCTGCCGCTTATAGTAAAGCACTCCCTCGTTACCTCTCTACAGTTCTGTTGGGGTTTCCATCATATCTCTGGGCTTGTTGAGCCCTTTCTGCCTTCACATTAGCTTCTCCTGGATACCCAAACCCCTCCCCATCCATCAACACCTCTGACATTAGCCAGAGGCATCAGTCTTATTTTCTTAGGCCTTGATTTGTTCAAACCAGAACCTCCCAGATGGACAGATTGGGTTGGATCTTGCTTTATGATATTTGGCTGTTACAGACCTTATGTTGTTCCAGGACCTCCAACACAGCCTAGTGCCTAGTTCTGGCATGAGTCCTGTATGCATGTACTATAGTAAGATGCAGCATTGTGCTTCCCAAGGTTGAATCTGTAGTCAGACCTCAAGGAAGACATTCTATCTGCAGAGTATGGATGAAGGGTGGCATCAGAAACTCATAGGGTTAAATGGCCAGGGAGTAATGGGTATTCTCCAGCAGGCATGGAGGCAGAATGCTTGCCTCTTAAAGGAACCTCTCCTGTCACTGCTGCTATGAGGCAGCTCAAGTGCAGAACCTGGCTTGCTCACAGTTCTCACACATGGAGGACACTGAGACTTCACATGAGCTCACCCCTCCCTTCACAAGGGTACACCTTCCCCTCATATGTAACCACTCCTTTGTTCATATAAGGCCATCCCTTCTTCTCACTCTGCCCAGAGGTGGGATAGCTATCCTCTTCTTAGGCCTCCTATTCCCTCAGTTTCTTCACCTCCCCTGTCATGCCTCCAGTGCAGGTTCTCTGTGGGATACAGTGATCCTCTAATGCTGCTGGACATGGCTCTTTCTAGCAAGAGATCAGAGGGATCACTGTATCATGTTCTTTACCATGTAATTCATCTTCAAGCTGAGTTGTTAAAAAGATGACTTCCTGATCAACCTTTGTCTTCATAGCAGGGAACCAACCATCACCTCTGGGTAATTGTGGAAGAGCCCACATGGGCTACCAAAGTGAAACTGTTTACCCTCAGACCTTCTGAGGGGAAACATATGGATTCTTATGATATTAATCAGTGGGTGCCATAAGCTGGCATTTCACAGAGGTATTACCAGAGTGATCTGGAAGCACACTATAAGAATGGCACAAAGCACCCAGCAGAGAGCCTGCTTTGTACCACAGAGCATGAGAGACACTTCCAGAGTAGAAAGTCTTAGTGCTTAATTTCAACTAACAATCTGCCAGAGCCCTAGATCTTCTCAAATTTAACATTTTCAGTCAATGAAAACGTCACCCAAGGCCAACACTGGTGTGTCAAATATGATCATTAGGGCTTTAATTAAGATATCAGAATATGAGTCCCAGCATCTTCTCCATCTACTGGGGTTTGAACTAGTTGACTGAACCCCCTGATGTGATGTTCAACCTCTGTAGGGTGAGAAAATGAAAGATGCATGCACTGGCATTCACTTTGCATCAATCACCTTGTTAATTTTTTTAAAAAAAATATTGGGTGTACATTTGAGTAAATGTATCAGAGTGCCTGTGGAGGGGAGAAGAGAGCATCAGATCCCCCAGAGCTGGAATCACAGGTAATTGTGAGCCGACTGATGTGGAGCTGGGAACTGAATTCACAGCCTTTGGAACAGTACTGAGCCATCTCTCTAGCCCTTTATCCCAGTGGTCTGAGGAGAAAGCTGTGTCCGCACCCACCCTCAAAATGCCACATTCTTTGAAAAGCCACTCAGAGGGAAATGTCTGAAAAACTCCAGATATGTCTATGAAGTTCCATGGAGCAATCAGAGTCTAAGACTGTGAAGGAGACAAGGTGAGCACCTGGTCCACCGTGTCACATGACCTGTGAATAATCTCGCACCAGTGAGTGCACTCTCCAACAATGCCCCTCTACTCTAAAGAATTGACACCTCAGATTTGCCCAGGGGTCTTAGTGATGAGAAGACAAGGAGTCCTTGTGTCCCTGGTGATTCTGGTTTAGTAAAAGGATAGGCAGGAAGGAGTGAAGTAGAGTATACACTTGAGAACTTTTTAATCTGCACAACTGTCCATGGCTCCCATTCATTTCATTTCTGTGAAAAGGCAAAATGGTACAGCCACTTTGGAAATGGCCAAGTAGCTTCCCAAACTATTACACACATGTCCTTGGCAGCCAAAAGCTCAAGGTTTTGTTATATGCTTCCCCAACATGAAAACTTGTTTATACAGGCAGGAATCTATGTCTTAGTGTTTATAACAGCATTAATTAAAATAGCCACAATATATGTATATATATATATGTGTGTGTGTGTATATATATATACATATATATGTATATATATGTGTGTGTATATATATATATATATATACATATATATGTATATATATATGGAGTCTACATCAGTTGATGAACACATGAAGAAGTGTCATGCACCTGTGCAACAAGATATTATTTGCTCCCTAAAGAAATGAAGCCCACTTACATGCTACAACATGCATGACCCCTGTAAACAATGCAATCAATGAAAGGAGCTGCCCAGAAAGTGGAGTGTGCTGCATGATCACAGTCATGTGAAAGTCCACAGTAGAAAAGTCTACAGTGACAAGACATTGGTGAATATCAAAGATAGGGGTGTGTGTGATGGCTAGTGTTGACTCTCAATTTGATAGGACTAGGAAGCCTTTAGGAGGCATGCCTCACAGCACAAATGTGAGGAATTATTTAGATTAGGCCAACCTCTGGGCATGCTTGGGAGGGATCATCTAGATCAGGTTCATTGAGGACCCAATCTACAGGAGAGCTTATGTCTCTGACTGCATAAAATGGAGCTGTGCACCAGCGATGATCACTCTCTGCTCCCCAGGACAGTGTGACCAGCTGCCTAAATAGTTTCCCATATGTTGGATACACCGTTATGTGAGCCAAGAGAATTTTTTCTCACTTATATTGCTTGCATCCCTGTGTTTTGTCACAGCAACCATATTAATAACTAAGGCAGGAAGAGAAGAAGTGGAGACAGAGGGACAACAGGAAAGGTTGCAAGATTTCTTTTGAAGGGACAGGAATGTTCTAGAACTGACTGTGGTGATTCTCACACATACCCATGGATTTACAAAATCACTGAGCTGCATACTATGAACTGTGGCTTGTACGGTGGGTGGGTATGGGTTGAAACTCAGGCAAATGGCTTAGACTCTCATGATCCTAGCTGTGGCATTCTCTCTTCACCATTCTGAGCAAAGCGCTGCAGACTTCTGAGTTTTAATGTGGGGACACCTTTGAGGATATAGAGAAACTGTGTGAGGTAGCCTACTTCCTCCTCAATGCCAGGTAATAGCTAACCTGAGAACAGCGATGTGAGATGCCTGTGCTCCATTTTGACAAGCATTTGTCATCACAATGTGGGGAACATTGACAACACCCATTATGCAAGGGAGAACAGGAGACTAAAGCCATGGGATTCATCCCCCAGCCCCACTTCTGTTTGCTGCTAGGTGACTGGTCAGTTGTGGTTGTGCTCAAGTTTGAGAGCTGCTCACCTGACTTGCTCTGCACCAGGAATCTTTTTCTGGGTCTCTTTGCCTGCAGCTGAGTGTCCAATAAATAATTACATATGAACGACATGGTAACAATGGAGCAACCATATTCCGGGAAAGAACTGGTTAACTGAACTTGGTCTCTCTGACTGTTAACCCCCCAGCATCTGCTGTGTGCTGTGGAGGGAAACAGGCTGAATTCTCAATGTTTCTATCTCTATGTTTTCTGAGAACAGCCTCACACCTCGTGAGCATAAACTGAGCTTTCTACTTCTACATTAGAGGTAGAAGTCACTGGAGCCTTAGGGTCCTTTATAGAGTTACATTTTAAGTGGATCAAAGGACTGAGGCAGCAAAAGCCTAAAGTAAAACATGGATGTTGTTGACAAACAGGGTGCCAGTGGGGTAACCCTTGCAGGGTGATCAGTCAGAGCTCATGAAAAGTCACGAAGCCTTGCAGCTTCCACTAGAGAGCTCAGTGGACAGAGCCCAGGACATCAATACTACACAGTCCCTCTGGTCTTGACTATCTTGTCTCTCAGTCAGAAAATGCAGGCTGCCTCTGTCATCCCCTGGGTTTGTCTGAAGATCCATAGGCTCAAACTTTGGATCCTGCTGGTCTCCAAAGGCAAAGCCTGATTTTATTTCCCACAATTAAATGTCTGCTCCTCCCTCACCATCCCAGAATCATCTAACAGACATGCTTCCAGGAAGATCTGCCAACTTACCAAAAGCTAGACAAGGCCATTGTGTCATACATAGACAGACAGACGGATACAGATACAGATACAGATACAAATACAGATGTAGATATATTATATATGGTGATTTAAATTTGTCCTTTAAATCTCAGCCAGAAAAGTAGACAGAAAGCATACCTGCCTGTAAGTGACACTGATAATGGCCACCTCTCCCTGGAGTACCCTGCCCATTGAAATGAGGAGAGAAGTGACAGGTCTCTCTGAGATCCAATGTCACATTTTGAGGAATGGAAATTCTACATTCTGACTTACTGATGTATAAGAGGGAAGTTGTACTGGTATTTCTGAGATATAGTCTGCAAGCACACCCATAAATATACCTCACCCATCCCACACACAAAGAGGGGAAGGAGAGGAAAAGGGAGGAGAAAGGAAAGAGAGTGAGGAAGGGTCAGGAGAGAGACAATTTGGCAGAGTTTATAATTCTTAATGTATCTTCCTCTTATTGTCCTTCAAACTATCAAGTACCTCAGGAGATTAATGTCACCCCTACCCTAGGGAGAATCCCTAAATGTGCCTCAGTGCCCCCACAGGAAAGACAAGGCAAGAATTAATGCAAGTCTTCAGGCTCCAGTCCATATGTCCCATGGTCCACGTCGTCATCTCTTAGAATCTGAACAAATAAATGCACAGACCACCAGAGGAACATCTCTTTCTGTTTGGTAAAGTGGCAAAGTTATGTCATTGATAACCTAGAAAATGGGACCCCAGCCAGGGAAGCCTGATGGGAGCCTGACAGCCTGAGCTAACCCAAGTTTGATCCAATCATAGGGACTCTGGTCCCTGTTTGTTTGTTTGTTTTGTTTGATTGATTGATTAAATGATTTTTGTTACTGTGGTGTTCCTTTGTTCTTGGAGACTAGCTCACAGCCCCAGTGAACTACTGCTAATTGGCACTGGCCTTGACACAAGTCTCATTTTGGAATCATTCTCCCCCACAAAAGCAATAGTCCAGAAAGATTTATAGTATTGGGTTGCCCAAAGAGTTGAACTTCAAACAAAGTCATTGCCTCCTTCAGTGGGAGATGCACATGGAATAAAGCACTGAGACAGACGGCATTGCCCATGGTGACACTAGCTGAATTGTGTTTCAGCAGCTGGAAGTATTGCCCATTATTCATCTCATTCTTTTTCTGCACAATAAAACAAACCAGACTGTTAATCTACCATGGATGAATATTATTATATGCCTTAGAAGGTTTGCAGAGGCAAATTGGGTTCACTGTGGAGAATATCTAGCTCCCTGTTTCATATTGAAATGCCTAGAAGTCTCCCAAGAGACCATGTGAAGGATGAAATTTATCCACTGCACAGAATTTGCTAATTTCATGAGTGTTCTGATCTCATCTGCACGGCTTAATATAGAAATTCTTTGAACCTGAACATACATACAGAAATGTGGAAATGTGGAATTTATTCAACGCCATTTTCTGGAAAATATATAGCCATACTATTGCCAGTTTCCTGTGAATTTGTGTGTGCGTGCGTGCGTGTGTGTGTGTGTGTGTGTGTGTGTGTGTGTGCAAGAGAGAGACAGAAAGAGAGAGCTAGAGACAGAGACAGAGAGTGCAAGTGCACACTTGCATGCATGTACAAATACATATTCAGTTCAGATCTACTGAAACAAAAATGTACTTGGTTCCTCCTTATAGCCTAAGATCTCTCAATTCTCTCCTGACTTATTTCCACTTATTTTGGACAGAAAAGGGCTGTGTTTCAAATATCAGTGTTTTGTACAGAAAAAGAATTAATTAATTCTCTGTTATAATTTTCAAATTTCCAAGCAAATAGTAAAGATAAATGAGTGTTTTGGAATTGGGGGGTTGCGTGGGAAAAGACCCATCACCAGTGGCTTTGACATGCTGGTAAATAACGCTTTATGCTTTCTTGACTCCCTCCACAGAGCCCAGCTCTGTGAATTCTCAGACAAGGTCTAAAAGGCAGCTGTTGGGCAGGGCAAGGGTTGCACTGGGATTTTGCCCTTCCTTGTAACTCCTCTGATCCTTAGGTCCCTGCATTCCTTCTTCACAGAGTGCTTTGTTCTCCAGTTCTTCCATGCCCTGGTTGAGCATGATTGGAGGAGAGCCTGGGGAGGGGAAAGGGAACATCATCACAACATTATTCACAAGTACATTTTTTAGACATGGGTCTGACTTGTGTCTGTACCCAGCCAGTCACAATGCAGGAGCAGTTGCAAAGATGTAACACTGAGATATTCCTGCTTTGTATGTGAAGTCAGAAAAACAGAAATAGTAATTGCCTAAACATTTCAGATATCCCAAGAAGGGAGGGAGGGTATAAGAAAGGGGGAAGGGAGGAAGGATGGAGAAGGGTGAAAATAAGTCAGTTCATCTAGTTTACCATGGCTTGAGTAATTCAGAAACGCTACTCTCCCCTCTCTCTCATTCTCTCTCTTTTCTTGTGGACACTGGCCAAAGCCTGGGGATATTGGCCATGATGCTCTGGCTATCTCTCACTGGCTCTCTGAAGCTCATCTCTGCACTTCTACCATGAGGCTGTTGATCCACTATGCACCTGCTTGCTGACTTCCTTTGCTGAACCTACATACTTTCTTAGATCCCAGCCAAAGGCACAGCCCTATCTCCACCTCTTTTCCATCTCTCTCATCCTGCCAGCTGCCAACACTTATAGTTTGCCTGCCCTGGTGTTTTTTTCCTTCCAATTCAAATAAAATAGAGTTTTCTTATGCATCAATTTTAAAATTATTTTGTTAATGAGATTATGAAGCCAAACAATGAAAAACCGTTTCCTTGGCAACAAAGATAGCAACACATATGAGCAAAGGTGCTGGGGCATGGAAGTTCAGTAAGCAGCAAGAAGGCCAACATGGAGCTTTCTTGACTTTTCTTGGCTTAGAAGGAGCACGAAGTGGTCCTGGGTCCCTGAAGGCAGTGGTTCAAGATGACTCTGTTTGTCTCAATTATTTCCCATTCAGCAAGACAGGGGACTGGAGAGGAGACTAAGTGGTTAAGAGCACTGCCTGTTCTTCCAGAGGACACAAGTTCAAATCCCAGCACCCACATTGCAGCTCACAATCATCTATAGATATAATTCTAAGGAATTAGATATCTTCCTCTGCCCACCCCTGGGAATCAGGTATGCATATTATGCGTAGACATATGTGTAGGAAAAACACCCTAAACGTAAAATTTTTTAAAAAGAAAAGATATGAAATAATTCCATACTATCTGTCACTAACTGAATAACTTTGAGTCTAAATATAGCAGGACAGAAGCAGGGCATGCAATCTTGAAGCCAGAATGGCACCAGACCATCTTTGTACCTTATCTTGACCTGGGTAGCAAAACCCATCAAGTACTTTACCCAGGAGGGATTTAAGAGTTATTGAGGTTGATAAAATGGACCCATTGGAATCTTGAAATGTGTTTTAGGCTTTACTCCTGCAAATCCAATTTTTAAAGGTGCCTTGCCAATATGGTGATATTATTTTAAAAGCTAGACTCTACAATCTTCATGTGTTATCTGTAATATAAATTTGAAAGAAAGGCATCTATGCAATTAAATCTAATGTCCCCTGTGAGGCTTCGAAAATGGCTCTGTTCCCTTCTGGGATTCTAGTTTAAAAACCCAGAAATAATCTCCCACGGCCAGAGAACCCCCTACAGCTGCTGTGAGGAAGGCTGGAGGAGAAGACTGAGCTTCCATGAGGGGCTTCAGGCCTCTGCGCTGGTATAGTAGCTTTCCAGGACTTGCCATGGCCTTTGCTTTGACTCTTGCAATCTGGGCAGGACTAACAGTTTAAAAAAAAAAATGGGCAGTCTGATATGTCACTGGTGATATGGAAGACAACCCAACAGAAGAGACTGTAAAATGATTAGGTGGGTAGGAGAAGGAAAGAAAGAGGGGGGAGGAGGAGAGGGGGAGGAGGAGAAAGGGGAAAGGGGAGGAGGTGAAGGAGACAGGAGATGGAAGAGAGGGAAGGGAAGGGAAGGGAGGGGAAAGGAAAGGGAACTTTGTTTGGCCTTTCTTCTCACACCACTGAAAATCATCCCCAGTGCTTCTTAATCTACATGCAAGTTCAGGCACCAATCCCTGGAACATGCTGGCTAGGTCATTTTGCACACTAGCTGCCTGTGCTGCATTTTAAAAGACTCCATTCTAAGTGGACAAGAGTACTTGATGTCACATAAACACTCTCAGGAGGTTCAAGGCTGGAAGAACTTCCTCAGTTAGACCATCCTCCCTCTACCTAGAGTGTTGAGAGTGAGGTGAGGAAGGGATTCAGGGACCTCAAGTAGAACACATTGCCTGGGGGCCAACAGCAGGTGTCAGACCTGCATTTCAGGTATGATACCTGTTGGCAGCTGGTAGTAGAGTTCCTCCTTCTCTAGAGTCAGAATGAGGGGATGGACAGCCATGTTCTTGTCTCCCTCATATGTCCCCTGCACTCCTAAGTTAGGAAACCTTATGTGGTAGGTGTGTCTCTTTCCAATTCTTCAAGGCTAAGGAGAAGATAATGGGCTAGATAGGCTCTTCCTAGTCCACTCGAGAAGGACCATAAAGAATCTGAGCCCTCTGTGATATTTCTCCAGAACCTGTGGCACTGCTGGTACCCAGAGTACATTTGTCATGTCTATTCTGTCCCTTTCAGATGACCTGGCTAGTTAATCCTTGTATCTGTAGCCTATCAGAGTAACACCATAGTCTTTGAATCAGTCACTCTTCTAAGGTCAACATGACCTTAAGATGTTCCAGGGTGACTATCACTAGCTGTAATAACATGACTGGCTGGTTTAAAGAGCAAGCTTTCATTTTCATCCCCCAGGATTCTGGGGGATGGGTGTCGAGGGTACAGGTATAGGACTGGTGAGGACCTTTCCTATTCCATGGGCACATATTCCTGGCTATGTCCATTCCCAGCCATTAAAGACCCTGGCAATTCGGCCTCTCTTTATAAAGACACTGATTGTACTCATGAGAGCTCTCTTCACAAAGTTGTTCCTGTCACAGATTCTGTGGGGGGTTGGTCTGGTGCTGCTAGGTATTTGTTAGCCATGATAGACCAGGAGCATATGCCCAAGTGACATGCTCCCCCAGGACAGATTACTGGAGCAGAAATAGCCAGGGAAGACTCAAACAGCAAATACTTGGCTAAGGTAGCTGGGAAGTAGACAGTCTAGCAATAGAAATACAGATTACACGTAATCCCCCCCTCCTGTAATTGCACAAAGCTAAGTAAATGATAGTCTGAGTCTCATTCATTTGGAAGCTTGATTGGGATAGGAGTACCTTATTAATTTATAGATTCTGGCTCCAAAGGTTATATTATGTTGAGGACTGGGAGCCACTGTGAACATTTAGGGTGCACAAAGTACAAACTGTGGGGATGGATCCCATCACAGGGAACCTACTGCTGCAAGGGGCAGATTGGAGCTTCCAGGATTCACAAGCACTTCCACACAGCCATGTCACCTCTGTCTTGTGCTGTTGGAGAAGCCAAATTATAAACCAGCCCATGGTTGGCAGGTGGGGATGGAGATTCCACCCCATCAACAGAGGAAACAAGGATCATGGTCTGTTGGTGCATTGGGTCCATTTGCTCTTGTTTCCACACTTGAACTGGGGACTTTGGTCACTCTTACCTCCAAATGGTCACCCATCCTTTCTTTGGGTATCTGAAAGATTCTCCACCTGTCTCAAAACCACCCCTGAGTCAGTGCATTATCACTTGAACCAGGGAGTATTCAGGTGTGGCTCCTTTTCACATAGAAATTATCACCTCTTTCATGCTCTTTCTGCCACAGTACATCTGGCAGGAAGTTGACAACTCCAGTACATGCTTGCAGAGAGGAGGTGCAGACATAACACCCTGACTTGGCCAAAGTGATTCTGAACCATAGCTGGGGTCTCAGGACCCACTTCCTTAAAGTGGGTACTTCCTGCTGGGGTCTTGTACTGACTGGCCTTTACGCCCAAGTCCTAATTCATCTTACCCAAGGTTTAGCACTCTACTCTTTGGTTCTTAGCTCTTCCCTTCAGCTGCATCTAAGACACATCTTCACAGCAGCATGTTGATTTCTATGTCCAAGGAACCTGGGTACTATGGACACAAAAAGGCTGAGGGGAGATGAAGGTCATGCCTCAGACTATCTTTCATAGCCCATGCTATTATTCTTTCACAGCTTACCAAGCTACAAAATATTGCACTGGAATGACCAAGATGATTTGAGAATGAGAAGAAATAATGATAAATGAAGAATATTTGAAATACGCTGTCTGCCTTGGATCACTGATTGTCAAAGTGAGCCTGAAGAGGACTCTGAATGCTCAGATATGCTGGAGATATCAATACTGATTTAAGTGTTTTCAGCCTCCTTCCCTGCCTCTGTGTGTGTGTGTGTGTGTGTGTGTGTGTGTGTGTGTCTGTGTCTGTGTGTCTGTAAGTGTTGGCATCTACAGAAGTTCTTCTGTTTCAGTCTTTGAATTTATAATTCACTGGTACTGACAAATGTCAAAAAAAAATATAGCACATACTTGCTGGGTTCCAGGAGTTGTATATTTCCTACAGACATGGCCCAGCCTGCTGTACGTGT
Organism: Mastomys coucha; assembly: GCF_008632895.1. NCBI lineage: Eukaryota > Metazoa > Chordata > Mammalia > Rodentia > Muridae > Mastomys > Mastomys coucha. The sequence continues at coordinate 31,688,298 of NW_022196914.1, read as the reverse complement.
ATACTAGAAAGCTTCTCTAGTAGAACTCCATAGAGTTGAGATTCTCAGTTTAAAAAGACAGGGACCCAGTGCACCTGAAGCTGTTGGCAGCAAAGCACAAAGGAGAGAGCGTGCCAGAGTAAGTGTCACTTAGCCTGCTGTGCTGCCATGGTTTGTGGCCTACAAATGGAAATGTTAAAGCTCCAACTCCCTAATTTGAAAGTAGGGTCGTCAAATATTTAGATAAGTTGAAGTCATACTGGATTGGGTATGTCTTTAACCCTGTGTATATGATCTCCTTATAAGTGGTCTGTCTGCCCAATGTCATCTGTTTGGTGGCATTGTATGGTGGCAATCCCAGGACATGGATTTATTTGGATTGAGACAAGCCCTCCCTGAATGGTGGGCCAGAGTGGCACGCAAAAGATGTAGTACATTTGTGTTTCATGTTTCATTGTCTCTAAGAGAAAAGACTTGCTCTAGAATAAGTCATCATTTGGGCCTTTTGTTCTTGAATTCATTTAAAATGTTCAAACAGCGTTCATCCAACCCTACTCCCTCTTCTCATGATATACATTTCAGCTCAGCATCCAAGATTGTTTGCCTTTTGTCTCTAGCTATTTCTAGTGTTACCTAAATTTAATATGGTCATTTCCTCAGCAAAAATGCTTTGATGGAAGAATGTGGTGGGGGTGATGTCAGTGCAGTGTATTCATGTGTGAAATTCCAAAGTAAAATAAATTACATCTGAAAACTCATATAATATGCTGTAAATCATGCCACGGCATTTGTAAAACCTTCCGTTCTTCCCAGCTAGACCTAAAATCTATTAAATATTTCACTTAATGATGTGGGTAGAAATACACAAACTGCTTTCGATAAAGTCATTTTCCCTCCACACAGCATCCCTTAGACTTCTTTTTCATTTTCTATTTTCAAAATGTGCCCTAGCGTCCTCTGAAATCTCTCCTGCATGAATAGATATGTCCTTGGTAAGAAGGGCTAGTGGAAACTACACACAGCTTTGCTTGCTTTGTTATAGGAATGCAGCATGTTGCAATGGAGAATGCCCATGCTTTGTAGAGGGCTGCAGAACTGCCTGCCACCAGCACTGACACTTCAACAACAACAGGAGGCTCCTTGGGTGAGTCTGCAGGTGTGAGTTCAGCAAATCACCACATCTGGCATTTAAGGCAAAGTCCTCATGGTCCTAGGTTGATTGGAAGTGGTTGTAGTTTCCTTTATGCATGATTAAGGGTGTGTGTGTATATGTGTGTGTGTGTGTGTGTGTGTGTGTGTATGTGTGTGTGTTTATAGTAAAGCTAATGGGCATTCTGATGAAGCAGTAAGCCTCCTGCTGAGAAATAGCCCTGCCAATTTTCTTTATACCACCCTTGCTTCTTAAAAGCATTGTGGAATGTCTGACCTTGAGCACACCAGAGCTGTTCAATTTGTTACGCATCAGCTAGATGCAAAGTCTAGATGAGACCATTCAATGGCTTGTCGAAATCATCCCCAGCAGTTAATGATCTGGACACATTCAGTAGCACATTTAATCAGGTAAACATCTACATGCATATTTTAAGATGAGAGCTAAACCCAGCAACCTTGGGCAAGGCCTTTAAGTTATCTGGGCTCCCACTTTCTCATCTGTGGGAGAAAGAAGCAAGATCAGTCAGGTGGCTTCCAAGGTCTTCTAATGTATTCCATGCTTCTGAGCATAACAATCTTTAACATCATGGAACACTTACCTTGGAAACATAATAACAAATAACCACTGGAAATGGATACCTCAAGTAGAGTTTTCTTCTTGCTAAGATTTCCAAGAAAGGACTTTCTAAGGCAGGACCAACCAGGAGGCTCAGGTCACAGAAGTGGCAGGGCAGCTGGGACAGGATCCTTTCTACCTGCATCTACAATTAGGGAAAGCGAGAACTTGTCTCCAGGGTATGCTCTGACCCCAGGAGAGACAGCTGATCCACAGCCCTCTGCATGCAGGTCTTACCAGAGGAGAGCTGACCTCCCAGAAGTGATGACACAGGCTTACAGACCCACAGGAGGGAAAAGCTCCACCCAGAGACAGCAAGAGCATCTGACACCAGAGATCAACATATGGATAAGGCAAACGCAAGAGTCTTACCAACAGAAACCAAGACTACTTGGTATCATCAGAATCTAATACTCCTACTACAGCAAGTCCTGGATACCCCAAAACACCAGAAAAGCAAGAATTGGATCTAAAATCATATCTCATGATGGTGATGGAGGAATTTTAAAAGGGTGTAAATAACTCCCTTAAAGAATTACAGGAGAACACAAGTAAACAAGTAGAAGCCCTTAAAGAGGAAACACAAAAATTCCTTAAAGAATTGCAGGAAAGCACAACCAAACAGGTGAAGGAATTGAGCAAAACCATCCAGGACCTAAAAATGGAAGTAGAAACAATTAAGAAATCACAAAGAGAGACAACTCTGGAGTTAGAAATCTTAGGAAAGAAGTCAGGAAATATAGATGCAAGCATCACCAACAGAATACACGAGATAGAAGAAAGAATCTCAGGGGCAGAAGATACCATAGAAAACATCGATACAACAGTCAAAGAAAATGCAAAATGCAAAAAGTTCCTAACCCAAAACATCCAGGAAATCCAGGACACAATGAGAAGACCAAACCTAAGGGTAATAGGTATAGAAGAGAGTGAAGACTTCCAACTTAAAGGGCCAGTAAGTATCTTCACCAAAATTATAGAAGAAAACTTCCCTCACCTAAAAAGAGGTGTCCATGAACATACAAGAAGCCCACAGTACTCCAAATAGCTTGGACCAGAAAAGAAATTTCTCCTGCCACATAATAGTCAAAATATCAAATGCACAAAACAAAGAAAGACTATTAAAAGCAGTGAGGGAAAAAAGTCAAGTAACATATAAAGGCAGACCTATCAGAATTACACCAGACTTCTTGCCAGAAACTATGAAAGCCAGATGATCCTAGGCTGATGTCATACAGACCCTCAGAGAACACAAGTGCCAGCCCAAGCTACTATACCCAGCAAAACTCTTAATTACCATAGATGGAGAAACAAAAGTATTCTATGACAAAACCAAATTTACACAATATATTTCCACAAATCCAACCCTTCAAAGGATAATAAATGGAAAATTCCAACACACAAGGGGGGAAGCTACATCCTAGAAAAAGCAAGAAAGTAATCATCCAACAATACTAAAAGAAGATAGCCACATGAACAGAATTCCAACTCTAACAACAAAAATAACAGAAAGCAATAATTATTTTTCCTTAATATCTATCAGTATCAGTGGACTCAATTCCCCAATAAAAAGACATAGGTTATCAGACTAGGTACATAAACAGGACTCAATATTTTGTTGCATACAGGAAACACACCTCAGTGACAAAGACATACACTATCTCAGAATAAAAGGCTGGAAAAATTTTTCCAAGCCAATGGTCCCAAGAAAAAAGCTGGAGTAGCGATTCTAATATCGAATAAAATCAACTTTCAATCTAGAGTGATCAAAAAAGATGAGGGACACTTCATATTCATCAAAGATAAGATCTACCAAGATGAACTCTCAATTCTGAACCTCTACACTCCAAATGCAAGGGCATTTACATTCATAAAAGAAACTTCACTAAAGCTCCAAGCACACATTGCACTGCACACAATAATAGTGGGAGATTTCACCCCACTCTCTGCAATGGGCAGATCATGGAAACAGAAACCAAACAAAGACACAGTGAGACTAACAGAAGTTATAAAACAGATGGATTTAACAGATATCTATAGAACTCTTTATCCTAAAACAAAAGGATATACCTTCTTCTCATCACCTCATGGTACCTTCTCCAAAATTGACCATATAATTGGTCACAAATCAGGCCTCAACTGATACAAGAAGATTGACATAATTCCTTGCATCCTATCAGATCACCATGGACTAAGGCTGCTCCTCAATAACAACATAAACAATAGAAAGCCCACATACACATGGAAACTTAACAACACTCTACTCAATGATAACTTGGTCAAGGAAGAAATAGAGAAAGAAACTAAAGACTTTCTAGAGTTTAATGAAACACATTGGACTGAGTACATGGTCCCCAGTGAAAAAGCTGGAGAAAGGACCCAAGGAGCTGAAGGGTTTGCAGCCCCTTAGGATGAACAGCAATATGAACTAACTAGTACCCTCAGATCTCCCAGGGACTAATCCACCAACCAAAGAGTACACATGGTGGAACTAATGGCTCCAGCAGCATATGTATAGCAGAGGATGGCCTAATTGGTCATCAATTGGAGGAGAGGCCCTTGGTCCTGTGAGGGTTTTATGCCCTAGAGTAGAGGAATGCCAGGGCCAGGAAGTGGGAGAGGGTGGGTTGTTGAGCAGAGGGAGTCTAGAGGGAACAGTTTTATTTTATTTCATTTTATTTTTTCTTTCTTTTTTTTTTTAGAAGGGAAACTGGGGAAAGACGATATCATATGACATGTAAATAAAGAAAATATCTAACAAAAAAAGATTTTCAAGAAAGCTTCATAGACACAATTTTAATATACAGTAATTTAATAACTCTACAAATTTTTTTCATGTATGTCTAAGGACAAGTAGTCTTCATGCATCAAGACGTGCATCCCCAGATCTCAGAACATGGCCAGTTAACATCATTCTTTGAGAGTTATGGTAAAAATGGTTATAAAATAATTGACTTAATTACTTGTGAAATTAGTCCTCGTTTTGAAGCATTTGCAAGTACCTTTCTGATGAGATTCTTTGACTTCTCATTAGGTCAAAGAGGTTCAAGGATGGCTTTCAATTTGAAAGAATCTTCAGGAAGATATAAAAGGGCATGCAAGAGTAGCTTTAATGCCCACAGTGGGGAGTTGTTTCTGTTTCTGAAGTTTCAATGTGATTTCATACAAAATCATCATAGCGTGGAACTTGGACACAAGACAGCAGTGAACCAAAATCTTACTGTGTGTGTAGCATCTGTTCCTTTGCAAAACCCTATAGCTGGAGACCTTCCTGCATGAACCCAGGCAAGGAGTGCTTCTAAGCCGAGCTGTAGAAACTCCTGCTAACAGCATCAGTCATTAGCACTTTCATGTGATGTCCAGGGCCCTCCTTGACAGCCCTGGAAGCATGTAAAGTGGTGAATGGAGAATGGCCAGTATTGCAAACTCAGTCTATGTGCCATAGGATCTCACTCAATCCTCAAACAAACGCAGGCAGCAAACACTACCCATCCCTACACACAGGGAGAGGGATCAGTTCAGAGAGTTAAGGAAGTTGTTCAATCCACCTACATACTATGAAGTGGAAAAGTCAATATTAGAGAACTCTGGGAGTTTGTGAAACCATAGAACATTGTGGGAGTTTGTGCAGGCTTCAGCTGGCTACTGTCACATGGTTCTAGGTGATTTGTACATTATCTTTTAAGACACGGGCACCAAAGAACAATATGAACTTTGAGAAACATGATTTTTGCAATTAAGTTATAGAGATTAGAACTATGGTGGTAAGAGTTTTAGGGACTGCATACAATCTTTCAACTAAAGAGTGTCTAAAACAGTTCCCTTGTTTTTAGTTAAAATGACAGGGGCTCTCTTGAGCTGCTTGGCAAACATTCTAGCAGAGAGTTAACAACTGTCTTAGGGTTTTACTGTTATGAACAGACACCATGACCAAGGCAGCTCTTATAAGGACATTTAATTGAGGCTGACTTACAGGTTCAGAGGTTCAGTCCATTATCATCAAAGTGGGAACACAGTGGCATCCGGGCAGGCATGGTTTAGGAGGAGCTGAGAGTTCTACATCTTCATCTGAAGGCTGCTAGCAGAATATTGGCTTCCAGGCAGTTACATACAACAAGGGTCTTAAAGCCCACACCCACAGTAACACACCTATTTCAACAAAGCCACATCTACTCCAACAGCTTGGCTTGTTGCAATTAATTCTTTCTGGCCTCACTGTTGACAGGAAGCTGAATGCCTAGAGCTCCCTCACACCCAAATCCCTGTAGGCTTTTATCATATCTGACCCTACTACAGCTCTCTGGATACCTGCTTGCTACTCTTCTCCTTCCTTGAGCTTTAACATTTCTTAAGACCTTTGCTTTTTGCCTCTCACAGTGTGCCCTGTGAGACTCAGACGCACAAGCACCACAGACTCTCAGCATCCTCCCAACCTAGAAACCACAAAGTGAAGCTCTAAGGTTCCTTGTAAACACTAGGTTCTCTCCTTGAGGTCAAAGGTATTTAAGACCCTCCACATTCTTTCACTTGTTCTCTTTGTATAAGTCCCTTTTCATCATTATGACCAAATTACTACATGGAAACAATCTAACAGGATTGGCCTAGCATTTCCAGATCCATTCTTCTTGTGTTAGGGGTAAGGCACAGCACCATGGCAGCAGGTCTATATGACAGCATCGAGTCACTCTCAGACAGAAAGCAGAAAGAGAGAGATGTGGGTTAAAGCCTCCTGTGGGTTTCTGCCTCCAACTAGGTACTACTTCTACAAGTTCCAGAACCTCCCTCAAATAATGTAACCAACCAGTGTCCAAGTATTCAAAGAGCAAGCATAAGGAGGATCTCTGTGTCTGTCTATCTGTCTGTCTCTCTCTCTATCTCTCTCTCTCTGTCTCTCTCTCTCTCTCCTCCTCCTCCTCCTCCCTCTGGTTCCTGTCATCCTGAGGTATTTGTAGGCTGTAGATACTCTGGTCACCTAACTCAAATAGTATTAAAACCACACCTGCATCCTGACTTGAGCAGAAAGTAACCCCTTCTCTACAGTGACCTTAGTGAAATACCCTGGAGACTACTTTGATAGGAGGAGGCTCCACAGGCAAGGGAAGTCAGCATGAGGTTGAAGCTGGTGACAGAATGAGGGTGAGTCACATTGAAAGTTGTACAGTTGCCAGTTTCTTTTAATTGAATTTTATTAATTCATTTAACACTTTTATATTAAAGAATAAATACTGGAATTCTCCATTGTGAATGTCAACTTGTCTGGGCTCTAGACACATTGCTGGGGAAGCTGTGGCACACCTAATGTGCAGAAACACCTGGCTTGTAAATGCATCTTAGATTCCAGCCCTTCTGCAGTATCCAGTGTCTGCTGGGATGCAGGCTTAGTCATGTTCTTAGTTTCCCAAGGAATGCCTTTAGCCATCAAGTGCATAGACAATGTCAAGATTAACATTATTAATACAGAGGAATTGCAGTATCAAGAACAGATTCTCAAACCTTTGCAATTTAATGATCCAAGTGGGGCTTCTTAATGACACATGTATATTAAGGAAAGTGAGTATGACATTCATTGATGTGAACACACAGTGCTGCCATGGAAGCCAAGTGGTCATCCCCCATGCCTGGATACTGAGATGCTCCATCCCATTAGGCCCTTCTACACTGGAAGTGGCAGGCTTATACATAAAATATGATGGACAGTTGCAGTATCTTGGTGGCTTTTGGAAGTAATCATGCATTTATATACTGAGATACTTTATATATCTTGTCAACCGCAATCTTGCTTCCAAGTTAGGAATGGCAGATTTCTTTTGAAGTAGAAGAAACAGGCAACATCTCCTGAGATCTGCAAGGACACAGAGTTCCTCGCAGACTTGTGTGTGTGTTTCTGGTGATCTAACTCCAATCAAGATCCAGTGAAGGTCAACCATCACACACCAACAAAACAAATCCCAAAGTGTCCCACTGCCTGGGGTACAGGTGCGTGAGGAAGGACTGGGTTGAAGCTGTCCAGGGTTAGATTTGTCATAAGGCTACCAACTTTGTTGGTAATAACTATTTCTGTCATTTTAGTTTGCATAAAATATGCAAATAAGTCTTAAGACTTCACCTGATACCATCATTGTAAAGAGCTTATACATCCTTTAACTTACAGACTGCAGGGATTCTTTTTATTGAGGACTAAGGATACATTCTAAATCAAGACTATGTAAGTTAAATTTAAACACTAACTCTGTTTTCCCACCAAAGATATCAATTTCATTAAAGAATAAATTAACTCAAATTTACTTTCTCTTTTCTTTATTCTGACTATATATTGTTTTCCAAATTAACCAATCCCTCAGATTTAGATAGATTCTGTGTTTGTTTCACAAAATGGAGGCATGTTAAATGATTTTACTAAACTGAAAATATCCGAAGATATTAAAGTTTTAAAAATGCACAAAGCCACTCACCCAGAAGTCAGGCGTTAATATGCGGGCTGAGTAGTCCTATGGAAAAGTGTAGAATATAAATGGGAGAGTTCATTTCGGCAGTGTGGCTGTGAATTTAACAGTGTGTCTAATTGTTGTAAAGAACATTGGTAAACAGAACCTTCTGATGGAAACCACTAGTGCTTTAAGAGAACACAACCCATTAATTACTCTAACCTCTCCGAGAGAAGTTCACTGTCCGAGTGAGCACAGAGTTCCTCACAGACATGTGTGTGTGTTTCTGGTGATCTAAATCCAGTCAAGATCCAGTGAAGATCAACCATCACACACCAACAAAACAAAACCTAAAGTGTCCCACTGTCTGGGGTACAGGTGCGTGCACGGTTCTCCCCTAGTCCCACTTGGTAAGCAAAACCACCACGGGCATCTCCTCATTTCACCCACACCTCTGTAGCAAACTCTGCATTCCAGACCTGACACAGGAATGTGTCAGAGGTGTGCTGAGATCTCTGTGAGTGTGATCACTGAGTAAGAAAATGGCCACCTCCTCAGTTCGACTGTCTAGGGACCTGTGTTTATGCATTTGCATACCAGCCAGACATTCCTTGTTATCAAATGACAAACAGACTGTGTGTCTTATTGTGCTGTTGGTCTTCTGTTGATTCCTTATTTCCCACAGAGAATCTGCACACATTCACTGAGAAAGAGATTTGTCCCAGGAAATGCACTGCCCAACACTGACATGGACAGGAAGACATACATGACTAGACTCACACAAGGACAACATGCTCTTGTGTCTCTTCTCCGTTGTCTCTTTTGTCCCTTCCTGGCGTCAATTCTGATCTATTTCTAATTAAGTCTCGCTCTTAGCCAAGCTGTCCAGTCTCTGACTTAGGCAGAGTTACACACACTTGGCCATGAATGATGCAAAGAGAGTCTTAGTATGTAGTTCTCTGCTTCTCTGATTGTTTTGCTAAGTAGCCCTTGACTCAGTATTTCCTGGTGGTGATGGTGGTAGTGGTGTATATGGGTGTGGTGTGTGTAAGTATGTGTGTGAGTATATGTATGCATGTGTATGAGTGTGTATGTTTGTGTGTATGTGCATGTATATGGTGTATATGTGTGTTTCTATGTGTGTGACTATGTGTGTGGTGTGTGTATATGTATGCATGTGTATGTACTTGTGTGTGTATGGTGTGCATACCTGTGTGTGTGAATGTGTGTGCTCATTTACAGGTGTGTACATGTGTATACCTGTGTGTGGGTATGTGTATGGTATGTGTGTACATGTGTGTATATGTCTGTATTAGCGTATGCATGTGTGCGTACTTCTGTGTGTGTGTGTGTGTGTGTGTAGATGTCTGTGTGCCTTTGATGTTTTTGGCTCATTTTCCTGAGGAGTTTTCTGTCTCCTAGCATTTGCTACAGTGAGGTAATTCTAAGGGTGCCTGTAATGGATGAAGCACAAAGAGTCTTGCTTTCTTCAGAAATTAAGGTCCTCATCAAACACATTTTACAAAAGCATCTGCCCAGTTTGCTCTTCTCCCTTCCGCCATGGCAGGAACGAACCGGCTGGTGCCTTCCCAGCCTTGGAACTATGAACAGTACATTTGTGTTATTTGTCGATGACTGTGTTGATGGTCATTACTCTGCAAGCTTGTACAAAGGAGATATCAAACTGTATTTAAATGTTGTGCTTACAACTGTTGGCCATTCTGTTCTTCCAGCCTGTGAGTACATGATCTAGTGATAGGGATACAGAAATTAAAATTGGTCTTCTAGAATTTTCAGATTTACTTTCACACTCAAATACATTTCTCTGTACACTTTTTCATTTTGCTTTAAGGTCAACCTATACTGATTTCTGACTACTAATAGGACTGTCGAATTGGCAATATGTGAAGAATGGACTTAGTAAAACCATCACAGAAACATATCCAGATTACCCAAGATTGTTTTATAGATTCACAGGCCTCTAGAATAACTGCCTTGTGAGTTACTATTTCAACATGTTGATTGGGAGGAGAGACATATTCAGATAACAGTGTGAAAAGATTCTCTTTCAATGTACACAGGCAAAGCATCTGAGATAAACTGGTCACAAGAATTTTCATTTTGAGCACACTCTTAAAAATACACACTTCAAATAGGAGAAAATGTGTAACTTAAAGGAAAACATTCAGTAGCTTGTTTTGGTGTTGCTTAGAGCAAAGAGTGAGCATTCATAAAGGTTGACACCATGGTGACTGGACTGCTGGGTGGTAAGTGGGAGAGCTACCTGGGATGTCTGGAGCTTCATGGTTTTCTGAGGTCTCTGGAGGACTAGGAAGAAGGCCAGATGTCTCCTAAAAAAAAAAAAAAAACTTGGGAAACTCCATGAATATTCAACAACAGTCAAGTCCATGCACAGAGAACTAGAGAAGGGCTGGGTAGGAAGAACTCCAATACACTCTAAATCTGCATCTTTCACTTCAGCTACAGTCTAGCTAGACAAGTATTTTAAAATAGCCTGTGATGATACATCTATCTATAAATACTTCATCAACTCCCTGGTTTGCCCTAGATGTCACTAGTTTCCAGAAAACAGTGTTACCATTTTTACCTCTGGGGAAAGCACGAACTGATTCTGAATTTCTTAAATTCACTGCTGGTTCTGTTTTGATTAGATTGGCATTTAGATGAATTTCAATCACCTCTAGAACCTGGAGCTTAAAAAACAACAAAAAAAAAAACAAAAAAAAAAAAAAAATAAAACAACCAAGATGAACTTTAATGTTTCAAACATGTCATTTTAGAATATCTCCTGAAATAAAAAGATACATTTGTTCAATCAGGACTTAAGTTAACTAAATAAGTTGCAAGGTGAGAAAAAATTTAAGATGCAAATTAACAGCATAGGAAAATATTAACCAGAAACTGAGCTCTCAGAATAGGTTAGCAAAATTTGAAGAAGCTTTAAATATTCTTGTTATGAAAGTAAAGAAGCTTCAGGAAATATTTCTTCCCTTAAAAGTTCTTGCAATGCTGAGGACTGAGCCTAGGTACCACACAATCTGGGCAAGCGCTCTGCCATGGAGCCCTCTCCACAATCTTCCTTCAACTACTTATTTTGGGACAAGCTCTCTCAAAGCTCCCTTGGCTAGTTTTGAACTAACTCCTTATGCTTCCCCAGATGGCCTTGAACCTGTGTTACTGCCTCCCAAGTACTGGGATAACTGGCCATGATTTTCAATCAAGACAACCAACCCTTAGAAAAGTTAGACTGACTTGAACAGTTCGAGGAAAAGTCCAATTTTATATCCATTCTCTTATTTATCAGATGATGAAACATTCTTTTGGATGTTCTGGCTTGTGCTGGTTAGTTTTTTGTCAACTTGACACAAGTTATCTAAGAGGAAGGAACCTCAGTCAAGAAAATGCCTTCATAAGATTAGACTATAGATAAGCCTTCCCATTCTTGTCTTCAGCAACTGATGTGGGAAACCCAAGCCCATGGTAGGTGATGCTGTCTCTGAACAGGGGGGTCCTGGGTTCAGTTCTTTAAAAAGCACACTGAACAAGGCAAGATGAGCAGATAGTAAGCTGCAGCACCCCTCCACAACTCTCTGCATCAGCTCCTGCCTCCAGGTTCCTGACCTGCTTGAGTTCCTGTCCTTGCTGCTTTTTGATGATGAGTTGTTATCCTCCTCAGATAGCTTGTGGTCATGTTGTTCATCACAGCAATGATGAGATATAGTTTAAGCAAGATGTAGTTATTTCTATTAAAATCCCAGCTAATTTATAGTCCTGAATCTCTTAAACCCCTTTAATAGATGAACCGTATTTCAAATTATATGTAAATATTTTGTTAAAACATACCAGATAATAATATTATTATAATAATTGATGACTTTTATAGCTGCAATTTTAGTAATTGATGCCTTGTAAAGAACGTATCTCAAGAACTTGTGAAATGCTTAAAAAGAACATATCCCATGAGCTGTGTGGAATGCTTCCGGGAAATCATGGGACAGGAGTGCCAGGAGGATTAGATAGAGCACATGGAGATATTTTTGGTTTTACTTGCTCATCAAGAGATAATGAAAGAGAATGAAATATGTCAAACTTTTACCCAGGTTTGTTCAGTGTCAATGGGTCTAACTATAAGATGAGGAGCTGCGGATTGGTGGTAGAGTTTGTGCATTGTATGACATCTACCTACAAGTCCAGAAATATACCAACCAACCAACAAACCAACCAAATATTACCAAAATAGAAAAAAAAAAACAGAAAAAACAAAACTCTTGCAATTACTGTATGCATTAGGAATAAGAAAAGAAACTTAAAATTTGTGTTTCCTGTTTAATTTGGGTAGATGAATATATGCTCTGATTGCAATGCCCCTGGGCAGGAGGCAGATACAGGGAGTACTCACATCCTAGGAAGCCAGGCAAAGTAAAACAGTGAGCTCTGGATTCATCAGGAGACCCTGCAATAGTTTATAAGGTAGAGAACAATCAAGGACACCAGACATCAAACTCAGGCCTTCACATTATACACACAGACATGCACATGTACCCACACATGTGCACACATATACATGTGAGTATACATGCACAAACCCACATGCAGCATACACGCAAACATGTTAAAAAAAATCTCAGTTATAAAACCTAATAATGATTGCAATTTGATTCTGTTGCTACAGCTGTTGCTGCTCGTGGCAGTGGTAATGGTGTGTGTGTGTGTGTGTGTGATATGTATGGTGTGTGTACGTGATCTATGTGTTGTATCTGTGTGGTATGTGTATGTTGTGTGTATGTGTGTGTATGTGGTCTATGTGTATGTATATGTGACATATATGTGTGTGGTTGTGTATGTGTGTGCATTCATGTGTGGTGTGTATATGTATGTGTGCATGTGTGTACATTCATGTGCAGTGTGTATATATATGTATGTGGGCATGTCTGTCTGTGTATGTAGTGTGGCAATTGCTTTAGGTATTTGATACTTAGACTTATTTAAGTGTCTTCTAAGTTTGTATCTCAATTTCAGAAGATTAAGTGCTTTAAACTTTAGTTAAAGTATATTTGGGCCTTTTAGATAATGGCTATTCTTCCAAAGAATAGAGAGTGGGCACAGCAACAATCATTGGGTGGAGTTGCCATTCTCCAAAGTCTTATTTAGCCACACAGGAGCCTGTAGAGCCTCCTATATATTGAGCCCACAGGTCCAATACCAGCCAATCAGACCTGCCAGCCTTTCCAGATGAATGAAACTAGGGACATCAGTGATTGACAGGAGGCTACTCCAGCTGTTGGGCTTTGCAGTTTGGGTTAATGCATACATGTGACCCTTATTGGCAATCAAACTGCTGGGTGGATGAGATTAAAATCAGGGGAGGCATGACAATGTCTTCCCTGCCTTAGTGGTTTCATCTTGTTGATGTGGCTTAAACTCCCTCGCCATCCCACAGTGTACACCTTTCATGAAGACCCTCCATCAGTGCCACAGGGCAGGACTATTCATGTCAGATCTCCAGCCTTGCTCTCACCTGGAGTTTGGAACCACTGTTGTCATCTAAAGGCCTTAGCCTCACAGAGTCATCTAAAGCAGTTGCAAGGGAACTCTGATGAGGCTGCACTGAACACCATGCTTCTGTGGCTCTCCTTCACAATGGGAAGTATGCACTGCTTGTAGCAAGCATTGTCATGTTGAATCCAGAGACCAAAGGAGAACTCTTAGGGATCATCCCAGAAGCAGATAATTTGATCTGTTTAACGTGGTATTGTCAATAAAATGACACAGGATGAAGCCGGATAAGAGAAGGGATTTAATTCTGATTCTAATCCTGATCTGCACAAACACAGGAGGATTTCCCCCCTTTCTCTTAATCTTTCTCTGACTCAAGACAGAACACCCAACAGCAGCAGTGAATTGAAAGGGAGCATCATTCAAAAGGAATGAGGAAAAACATGGAAAACCTTAATATAGATTCTAACCCAAGAAACTTCAGAATTTAAGCAGTGACACTTAAAGGTAATAAATATACACAGTTGACCTCATTTCAAAACGTTTCCAGTTCTTTTTTAAAGAACTCAGCAAACAACTGTTATGAAACCCTTTGTTTTTCATGATCATTTACTCTTTATAGAGAGCTTGTAGGAATTTTCTCCTGTCTATCTCACCTCCATGGATGATTTGAGTTATTGGTTAGGCACCAAAACAACACAATCTGTTGCCATCACTCAATGTTTCCTGCTATAACTAGATAGTAAGACCCTATTGTTAAAAACATGGTGCTCCCTGGTTCCAGAACATTCTAAAAATCAAGCTGGAGCTGACCTAAAGCCTTTGTTCCTGCTGATTGTCTTTCATAATGTTAAGAGGTACTATGCAGGCTGCTGGAGGAGAAAAGTAAAGATTAGTGTTTTTCAGCACTAAGACCTGAATGTTACAATAACAACCTGTCAGGCAAGATGTTCCCACCGGTATAACTGTATAAAACTTGTGGAGGCAACCAACTGCTTTTGAATGGATTTGAGGTCTGTTTTATGGAAGAAAGTTTATGCTTGATGTTGTAAACATTGTGTTAAGTTGGTGGCTCAAGAGGTTGTAGTCCCTAACTGTGAACATACTACTGTTGTTTTGCTAAGTGGACAGGTTGTCAAACTCTCTTCTAAACTTTTGGCTTTAAACTCAGAGATCTGTGTTGCTGTTAACCTTGGCCAGAGAGACACCTCTCTGTAGTGGGCCCCAAACAGTACCAAAACTCCTAACTGGTCCAAGTTTGAGAAGAAGTGATTGCTCAGTGCTCAGCTTCAAGTGAGATTTTTGTAGCAGCTTCCACCACACATACAAGGCTCAGAGAGCATTGAGGGAAAGAGCAGAAAAGAAAGCAGGAGGATGCTGAGGAGTGCTGAGAAATCCCGTCTGCACACGACATGGACACTGCATTAATTACTGTACTGTATCTAAGGTCACCTGCATGAGCTCAAGCCAACAAGACACTGCTCCAAATAAAGGGAGAGAACGTGAAGGTGGTAGGGGAACATGTTGGAGTGTGTGTGTGTGTGTGTGTGTGTGTATACAGGAAGATGGTAGGGGAACATATTGGAGTATGTATGTACAGGGAAAGAGAGAGGAAGAAGCTGGGGTCAATGATCAAGATGCCGTGTATCTGCATGAATTATCAATAAACAGAAATTGATGTTGCTGAGAGTGAGAGCCACATTACCTTTGGGTATAATGGTAAGTATTTAGAGTATTTACAGTTAGAAATACAGTGTGAAGCTATATTGCTATAGGAAAGTGGCAATAGTGGGTTCTCTTTTCAGGTCCTGGCTACTATAAGCACAGGCAGCTTGTGAGGTTTATAGCACCAGGCATGGGTCCATTTTCATTGCCTTAGGTCCAATTAGACAGCTGTTGATTGTCACCAAGATGTAAGGGCCACTATGGCACCATTGGGGTTATCTTGTTGGACTGGCCTTAGCTGTGTCTCTCAGGCTTTAAAGCTCTCTCTCTCTCTCTCTCTCTCTCTCTCTCTCTCTCTCTCTCTCTCTCTCTCTCTCTTTCTATCTACCTATCTCTCCCTCTCCCCCTTGGCAGCTTGCATAGCACCTTCTGATATTATGAGAGGCATAATGTTCTCAGACAGGAGGTTTCCAGTTTGGTCCCAGCTTGGTTCCTTCAAGTCCTGTGTCTGAAGAGTGTGGTGTCTTCAGCAGAAAGGTTGAATAGGCAGCTAAGTGCAGGGTCAATCAGTAGCTCATGTCATTTTGAGGATCTCCTAGAGCCTCCTGACTGAGAACTACAAGGGTGATTTCCCAAGCTTGGCTTGGAGGTTTCTGTTAGCCTATGGATCCTTGGGGGAAAGCATCTCATCCCATGTCATATAACTCAATTTAAATATAGACGTATGTACACATATACAATGTATAAGTTAAGTAAGCTTATAGAGTAGTCTCCTTGTGGCTTTCTTGAACATCGCCAGGGTTGTTTATCTTTGCTCTCTCCTGAGTTGTCTTCTCCCCATTGCTTTCTCTCCAGACCACCTGTGTCCAACTGTCTCTCTCTCCAGAGTTTACCTCCCCATGATACATGGTCCCCTTTTAATTTCCTGGCTTCTGCAGTTACTCCAGGTTATATAGTACATCAAAAGATTCAGAGCTAGAATCCACAAATATGCGATAACATGTGACATTTGTGTTTCTGGGTCTGGTTACCCCATTCAGTATAATATTCGTCTGTTCCATGCATTTAGCTGAAGACTTCATGATTTCCCTTTTTTCACCTTGACTAGGATTCCATTGTGTACACATATGTGCACATTTTATTATTATGATAACCTATCATTATAGAACCAAAGCCTGTTCCCATGTGAAAATGTCAGGAGAGACCTCCTCCAGAGCCCACAGAACCTCAGACTTACTCTAACAAACAACCTTGCTTTTTAGCAATGCCAGGGTGTTGAGAAATTTTGTACTCACAGGAAAAGAAGACACCATTAATTCTAAAAGAATAATAAAAAAGTACAGTGGCAGGGAATTTGACAGTTCTCATTGTAAACTAACTACATTAAGTAATAAATATAATGTAATAAAGCTACCCTGGTGATATGATCATAGAGTTCTCAGGTCTTGGATAAAGTTGACTTTAGTGTTTGGTGCACACAGCTGCTTGTGTTAAATAATAAAAGAGAGCATCTGAATATTAATAAACTTTTATAACTCACAAGTAAACAAAAATAGTAAATACGGTTAACCATAAAGCTAATTACACTATCATAAGAGAAGACCTTATAGTCAGATTCAAAATTCCAAGGCCGTGTGCTAGTTGCCATATGGCGTCTGAGCCCTTAACTTATCCTTAAGCACCATGTTCACCATGGCCTCATGGTACACACTTCACTTGCTGGATGTTGACTTAGGATTTGGTTGCGTTTTAGCAGCAGAAGTGAGAGTCCCACCCTTCTGATGGCTCGAGTCTACATTACCACTATGGAAAGTGTATCTATGGTGGCTTTAGGCTCTCAAGCTTTGCTTAGGATAGGACATGTTGAGCAGATCTAGGCTAGACATTGACAGTGTGCAGCAGAGCCATCTCTGGCAGGCTCAGCAGCATCCTGAACCATACACAAATACACGGGCTTAGTAGTTGCTCTAATGTCTTAAGAGTGGGAGATCCATACTGTGTAGTGGTGGCTGATAGTGGCCTAGAGAGCCAAGGAACATGCCTCTTTTCTCATTAGCATCCACAGTGTATCCCAAATTCACCACCTCTGCCTAGCGATGAACACAATAAAGCAACTCAGTATGGTGCTTGTCTACCAAAAAGACAATGCTTTGAGCCTTTCTTATGAACTGCTATCACCTTTACGAAAATAATTTCAACCCTAACTATCGAAACTTTGATATTTAAGATATATCATGATCATAAATACATGATAATTATGTACATAATCATAAGTATATGAAATACGATAAATAAAATTGTTATCTATCCACTATGATAAAACCAACAAAATCAATGAATTTGGGAGTTATGATCTTTTGATATAATAATTTTTTGAGTGAAGAGGTACTAAAGCTTTGATATCCTTTACCTCTGTACACAAGATACTTTCTCCCTAATAGACTTTTTCTCATATTACCTGTGGGTGATAGCTTGCTTGCATCTCTCTACTGCATCCCCACATGGAATCCTTGCTTTTCCACCCAGGCCAGCCTTATGGTGCTCTCTGCCTATCTGTTGGTATACATTATTGATCTCTTTTAGCTATTTGTCTTTTGACCTTTGTACTCTTTAACTCTTCTGTGAAAGTGTGGCCACACAGCAGGTGCCTAGTGAGGTTTTCTGACTATTATCACAGTTGAACCACAGACACACCTTCTTATCAACTCCCACCAGGTTTAGACACACCTTCTTATCAACTCCCACCAAGTTTGCAAGTTGAGAAATCCTTCAGAGGACACTGCCTCATGCCCAAAGGTGAGAGAGAACATGATACTTGGCTGAAATCTTGGACTCTGCCTCAGATCCCCAAGGGATCAAGTCTTGTCATAACAGACACCTTTCTAAGAGAGCTAGTGAATGAGCTTCAATGGAAATCTTACTATTTTGTGAAAAAGGCTTATCAAAATGATTCTGCACATGTGTTCTTGTAAAGGTGAAATAAAGCATGTGTATAAGGTGCTCAGCACTCATTGGTTGTCTAAAAACAGTATGCTAAGACCATCTTCCCATGATGTACATCATTCTGTGATGCACATCTGCCCACAATGCACATCTGCCAATGATGCACTGATTTCCAAATGGTTCTCTCTGGCCATAGGCCAGGGTGCGGGCCATCCTGTGTGTCATGGCTGTTCACCGTGATAGTCAGGTAACATTGTTGTAGGACCTGAGCAAGGAATCCAAAATTTTCTTTAAGGAATGAATCAACATGACTTTTTTTTTTCTTTTCATGAAGAGAACATCTCACTTTCAAAACAAGAAATTTGTGTGTTTGGTTTTCTTTTAAATCTAAATGTAATATAACTTCTAGATATGATGATAAATGAATGAGTGAATGAATGTATGAATGAATGAATGAATGAAATAATGACCTTAACCTGACATTGTAGGAATTAATCAAATGGAACTCAATGCATCTCAGTATTCTGTTTTAAGCTGGCAGAATTTTCTATTTTTAAAACTCTGCTCTTCGTTTAGATCTGGATTTCATAGAAATTAGCATGAAATACTCAAAGAGGAATTCAACTTTATCACATTATTTATTATTGGAAATGACACACCAGAGTTCTTGAAATGGCTCTTTCATTTTGTGAAGATTATTCCAGGCCACGTCTCTATCTAGAGGATTAACCTGCTTTTACAATATTAGGCCTGTGAGAATTTAATATAAGCCCCTTCGCTCACTGTCATTTTCTGATGACTTGCAGTGACTGGCTTGTCAAGCCTAGTTCCGGAGAGTCAGCACTGTTGTCTGGATGAGTTTTATTTATGATTTCAAGGACATTCTGTGTGGCTGAGCAACAAGAGACCTGTGACCTTGGCCTGGGTCCCAGATCCTTCATTGTTATGGTACGATGCATTGTAGCCTAAATTAACATATGAAGTCTTCAGATAATACATAGATTCATCAATTGATCTATCATCTTTCTATCATCTGTCTGTCTATCATTTATCTATCATCTATCTATATCTATCATGTATAGTTTATGTATCTATCTGTTTATCTATTGTCTATATGTATGTATAATCTACCTACCTGTCTGTCTGACTATCTATCGATCTATCTATCAATGTATCTATATTTCTACCTATCTATCCTTTTGACCATGAAAAGAACCATTTTATACCCAAGGAACCATGCCCCAGAAGGGGCAACAGCATACCTGAACCCGGCAGCTCAAGTGTAGGCCAGGAGAGCAGAAATGCCAAGAGCCTTCCTCTGTACATGTTCTTTTATATAGACCACTACTGAAAGCCACTTTCTATATTCAGAGTGGGTCTTCTCACATCATTTAAGGCCAATATAATGAAGACAACTCCCTACTGAGGCTCTCTTCCCAGGCGATTCTGAAGTTGACTTGAGAGTTGGCTGTCACAATGACTGGAGAAGATACCCTCTAATCTACTGAGCTGCCTGAGTTGTGCAGGGTGCTCCAGGGAAGCCTTGTTCATGAGTCTTCAACACCACTGGGGTGGGCTTTGCAGTTCTGAGGCTGCCTCTGAGTCATCCGGAGCCTGGGAATAAGTCCTCATCTGCACTGCAGTAAGCAACTCAATAAACCTGCTGATTCAGCGAGGTGACTTGGGTGCAGTCATTTCCATCTGCCATTGATGCCCCCTGTGAAGTGAAAAAGGCATTGCAGTAGGACTGTTGGGCACAGGGGGTCTCTGAGTGCTCGTGGGTGGTGCCCATCAATTGGGTGACTGCTTTCTGAGTCCTTGGCACGAGGGTTTATTGATGTTGCTTTTCCTGGACTTAGTGTCTCTTCTGTAGGCTGAAGAAGTTTGCTACCTTTACCATTTTCCCCCATTTTTACAATATTTGCTTTACTCATTGGGTAAAGCCAAAGCAAAATAAATCAAAGCAAAATAGTGGTGATACAGCGTCTGTTTTTTGCTGGGTTCAGGTGCCCAAGAGAGGCCAGAAGGCAAGGCGTGGTGTTGGGAGTCTGTGAAGAGGTAATCCTATTGGCTTAAAGTTTTATCCTCCATTGTTCCCTTTCTTCCTCACTCCACCCGCTCTGGATAATCCCAGCTTCCTTTTTTTTTTTTTTTTTTTTTTTTTTTTTTTTTTTTGTAAGGCTGTAGAAAAATGTTCCCCTGCCGAGAAGGGATTTTTCCCTCTGGGGAATCCCAGCAACTTGCTGAGATCACAGAATCCCTCTTCCTCCGGGTCTGCTGATCCAGTTGGTCCCCCATGTGCATGTGCAGCTTATTCAGCATCTCCTCGATTAGCTGTGTGGAGCCTTGTCTACCACGATGAACACCTCTTCTTTTGTCTCCTGGCATGTGATTTTTATTGAGTCAGTTGTATCTGCCTACTGTGTTTGTTCCCATGTCCCTTCTCAAGTCTTTATTTTTTCAAAGAGCTCCTCGTTTGCACTGATATTTTTTGTTGTTGTTGTTGTTTTGTTTCATTTTTGTTTTTTTGAGACAGGGTTATTCTGTATAGCTCTGGCTGTCCTGGAACTCACTCAGTAGACCAGGCTGGCCTCAAACTCAGAAATCCATCTGCCTCTGCCTCCCAAGTGCTGGGATGCATTGATCTTGATACAACACCCATGGCTGCCCACCATAGTCATTATGGGATGCATTGCAAGGAGTGGAGCACATTAAACAACCAGCCAGGCACCAAGTACCCTGCCCACTTCCCTGCGGTGACCTTTTCAGGAGCCGTGTCTGGCTGATCCTTGAAGTCCTGATTCACAACAGACTAGTTTATAGTCAATGTAAACAAGCTCCAGAGCCCTGGCATATTCCTTCTGCTACCTGCCTCTTTATTCCTAGACAGCATCACGACAGACACTCCATGTGGCAGCCTGCCTGATTTACCAGCAAAACCTCTGGAGCTCTCCTGTGCCCCACCTGATTCTGTGCCCAGTGTTGGAGCAGACTATCAGTGTGCACAGCTGGACCTCTCTGTCTGAGTGGCTAGGCTAGGCACCTTTTGTGAATACCTGCTGGTTGGTGGCCTCCTGAGACCTTGGGTGTTTACAATTGCTGTTATAGAGCCTTCCTAGCCCCTTAATGTTTATGTCCCCTTCTGAGTGTCACCTGTAGCACCCCTGTTTCTAAACCTGATAACTAAGCAGCCTCAGTGGTCCTCTTGAGACCCCACCTCTTGCAAGGTGCTTCCTGCTCCTCAAAGGGGCATTCATCTCAGCCCCTCGACCATCTGCTGGTTCTGTTAGAGCTGTTCCTTCTTTTATCCCTTTGTCCCAGAATTACAAAGCTGTCAAGGATTTTTTAATCTCCGGGTTTTATGGCATCATTTTATAAATGGACCTAGGCTCTGAGAACTTAGGTGTCTGCTGAGTCCCATACCGCAGTAGCATAAATTGTGTTTCCTAATTTCTCCCTCCCAGGTAGTGTAGCGTGGTAAGGAAACGGGGACACAGCACAATGCCACCCAAAGAGGCTTATGTGGTGGAGAGGAACAATGGCTCACAAGAAGCAGCCACGAAATCTTTAAATGGGCCAGGTGCTGCCTCATAGATGACTTTGAAGAAGGAGGAAGGAAATCATGTGAGAAGTTTATTATATGAACGTTTGCTTCAAATAACACTTAATAGTTCATATGTGTCATAGCAACTATGACCTTACTCTATAGCTGGAGAGTCCACAGTTGTTTTGTTTGTTTGGTTTCATTTTCTGATTTGATACTCTGTTTGTTGGCAAGGTCTCCATATACAGTTCCAAGGTAGTCTAGAATTCAAAATCCTCCTGTCTCAGAATCCCAAGTTCTGGGATCATAGGTATGAATTTCCACATCTGACTCCATTTTAATTATTTACATTTAGTTGTTTATTTATGGGCATGAATGGTTGTGTGGCAGTCAGAAGACAGAGGGTTAGTTCTCTCTTTTTACCACATGGGTTTTCAGGACACAGAACTCAAGTTGTCAGGCTTAGCAGCAGGCATCCTCACCTGCTGAACTAGCTCGCCATTTGCTCCATTCTAGGCTTTCTATGCACATTCTTCTTATTCATTCCTCCATCACCAGAAGGTTTGTTTTTTTACCATTATGACTGTTATGAACAGCACTGATGAATACTGATCTATGAGGTTCCATGTGGACTCTTATTTTTGGTTCTCTTCAGTGGTTTTCCAAGAACAAAGATTTGCTATGCAAATGAGAACATAGAAAGTCACAAAAGCAACACCAGTTCCATTCTTGGCAAATGTCCACTGCAAGCAAATCTTAGATCCATGACTTTGTTGTTGCTGCAGACTCGGTGGGGATGTAAGGATACAGGACTGAGGTTCAGAGTGATATAAAAGCTGTTGGGCTCAGTAGAGTTAGTTTCACATAGGTGCTAAGTCTAGTAACCTGAACATTCAAAGGCAGAACTAAAAATGTTATTTTTCTTTTCATAATTTTCAATTAGTTTTTTTAATTTTGTGAGAAGTTCATGCATGAGTATTATATTCATTTAACTTCCACTAATTCTTCTCTCCCTATTTCCTCCTGTGTCCCCCTACTTGCTGTAGATTTCATGACCTGTTCTTTTTGATTTTTGATTGTGTGTGTGTGTGTGTGTTGTATGGGGGGTAAACTTTATCTTATCTGTCTTTCACTAAAATAAAAATATTCTTCTTAATAAAAAAAGTTTGTCTCATTAAAAATGTAGACAACAAATGTAGAGAAAGGACAAGTTTGCCTCATATAGATCTCACTATTAACATACAAACAAATAGGCAAAACATACTAATTAAAAACCAATTGCTTCTGCTGAGCAGGATGCATGGTTAAAGCAAGGACATCATCTCCTGTGATGCACTGGGCTCTGCCTTACAGCACTCTGAATCCTTAAGCTAGGCCCCTAGCAATTACTGTAAATACCTCATTAGTGACACCACAAGTAAAGGTTTACTGCGCACTCAAAATCACTCTCGACATTACCTCATATCTTTTCATCTTTGATGTTAGGGTGATCAGGCATAGGCTGAAATGAGCCTGCCTGAATGGAAGAGAAATGGGCCAATTTCAAAAGCAATGGCCATGCTTTTATCATGCTTCCAGTGAAGAAAAAAAAAAAAAACAGATCTTTTGTTTCTTTCTTTGTTACCACAGGAGAGCCTGAAAACAGATGTCATTCCACTGATACCTTCTTGCTATTAGTGGAAACAAAAAGAAAAAAAAAGAAACAGAAAGAAATACTTGTTCTACCCACTGAGGAAAGGAGTTTAGACCACTTTACAGCTGTGTGCACAGCACATAAACATCTCAGTAATGAAAATGGAATCCAGTGTAAAAATAACAGCCATAGAGTTTGGATCCTGGATGTTCAACTGGAACTGTAAAGCTCATTTGCAAACGGGCTGCTCATCTGCGAGCCATATGTATGCGTGCACACGGATACGGGCAGGACTCTGGCAACATCAAACAGCATTTGACCTGGCTCACCCCTTCTCAGCCAATAAAAATGCCAGAGAACCAACATCCCCCTGTGATGTTTGATTTCATAGTCTCTAAAACCTAAAGTGATTATTTTCAAAAAACACAATTAAAATTCTTTGAAAGCACACATAAACCTTGCTGAGAGCTTCTGTTTTTATTGCATTTATCCGACACTGAAAGGTACATTAATCATGAAAGCATTATGGTCTGCGGTTGCCAGCTTTGATACTGAGCTAAGGCGCTTAGCACACTAACGGTAGCCTCTACTGCACACAGCCCATCCCAAACCCCATCATCCCCCAAGTGGATATTAGGATTCCCTTGAAACACATATTTCTCTGAGGATGTAAGATATGGGAATGTTCAGGAAGGCTGCATAAGATAGATCTGAGAGACGATCCTCCAAGTGTACTGCCATGTCCTGTTCCTAGTTGTCTGATTTCTGTCCCTTTTCAGAAATGTCACTCCCCTTGGAGACACTTCTCTATTTGTCAGCCATTCTGTGCAAGCCACACTTTCCTGCAACAGCTACATTCTGTTCTATCTTCTGCAAGGTTAGCTTGCCACATTCATTTCTGCATTGCCAGGTCCAACAGCTTATCAAAGCACGGTTGCCTCAGCTAAACTTAGGAGGAAACCAATGTGTAAAAGTTCTGTGCTTTGTGATGCTTTAAGACCTTATATCATCATAAAGATGGTCAATTTGTTGACACTTTTGGGGTACGGACCTTCCTTCACAGTATAGAGCATTCTCCAGCAGTGATCACTGACTCTGCCACGGCTCATGTCAGGGATTACACATCTCTCTGTTCTTCTTTCCATCTCCATGTCTTTCTATATAGATGATCTACTGGCTCATCTATGTATGTAAGCACATCTGTTTATTTTTTGCATATGTATCAGGAATTTGGCCAATATAAAGTAATTCATTTAAACGAATCTGATTTACCCACTCTGACTATAGCACCTGAGACATTGAGGCCAATTGTGTAATATTCTATATGGATAAGTATGAATGCAGTTTTTGATGGATTTGCAATGATTGATTTTGTTGTCACCTCAAGTTTCTAGAGACCTTTTTAAACACTCCTAATGTATGTGTAGCCGGTTCTGTAAGGTCAGGATTTGAATCAGTGAAGAAAGATGAACACACAGTATAGCTGGGTGTCATCCAGTTTAGGGCCCAAATAGAACAGGAAAAACAGAAAGGTGGCTCTCTCCATGAAAGCAAATGTCCATTTCCTTCTGTACCTTGGTCTATGGGTCTTAGGCTGTCAGCACTGAGTTCCAGCTAGAGGAGTTTTGGCCTTTCAGCTCAGGGCAAATGATGGAATTTCTGTACCTGTTTAATCATGTCAGCCAATTTACATTCTCCCTCCCTCTGTCTCCCTCCTTCTCTCCCTCTCTCTGTCTCCCTTCCTGTCTCTCCCTCCTTCTCTCCCCCTCCCTCCATCCCAACACATTTTGTTTCTTTGGAAAAGCCAATACACATTTGAGAGCAAATGACACCCCAGAGTCACGTCCTCTGGTGTGGAGGATAAACACCTAAGCTAACTGCTCCTCTTTTCTTAAGTTGAACCCATTTTTGCAAGGGTTACATGCCCCACATGTGTCCTGCCTTAGAAGACACAATGGAGCAGAGAAAGTTTGCCTTGGGATGGTGTGATGGTTTATATCTGCTCAGCCCAGGGAGTGGCATTATTTGGAGGCATGACCTTGTTGGATTAGGTGTGGCCCTGTTGGAGTAGATAGAGCCTTGTTGGAGTAGGTGTGTCACTGTGCGCATGGGCTTTAAGACCCTCATCCTAGCTACCTGGAAGCCAGTATTCTGCTAGCATTCTTCAGATGAAGATGTAGAACTCTCATCCCTTGCACCATGCCTGCCTGAACACTGCCATGTTCCCATCTTGATGATAATGGATAAGCCAGCCCCAATTAAATGCTGTCCTTTATAAAACTTGTCTTGGTCATGGTGTCTGTTCAAAACAGTAAAACCCTAACTAAGACTGATGGCTTTCTTGTGTGGGTCAGAATGGTGTGCAACTGCTTTATGTGGATAACAGTGAGTTGGTGGATAAAACAGATACAGTAATGGATCAATCAACATGAAGATTACTTTTATTTGCTACATCTACCCCACATCAACACAAACATAGATATACAAAGACACAATTAAAGCCCATTCCTCTCATATTGCAAGGACTCCCATATTTTAACATAATGGAATCATAAAAAAAAATAAGCCATGTCTGATTGCAGGATATACATTATAAAACAGTAGCAAATGAGAGGAAAAAAATACCCCTTTGAAATGGACTCATATCCTCTTGTAGCTCTATTAATTCTAAAATCAAAACTTAAATGTTAGCATGGGCAATGATCACACTGTCTTTTTATAGTTACTTTCTAAGTCAAATAATATTATATGCAGTAATATAAACATAAATAAATTTTATACACAAGAAGAATCTAACCCAGCTTTCAGGTAACAAGTTGAAAAACATCTAAACCATCAGTGAGTTTCTTCAGAGTGAGGCACAGAGAAGCTTCCTGGGCTGCAGTATACCACAGAGGGATTTCCCTTCAGCTTCCCAGTGCTTCCTTACGTTCTGGCTGACAGCTGTCTTGAGGGTCAGCTCTACAGACTGATAGCTCCCTGTAGAGATGGTAAACCTAGAGATGTAGGCAGAAGCCAAAGACCAGGGTTCTGCATTCAGTGGTATGAACTGCTCCTGGGACTAACCATCTTCTCTCTCTCCATTCAGTAATGTCACACGAATTAATGAAAATCTGAAACAAGACCAGAAACTATTCAATGTGATTATAAATGATGCTGTAAAATCCAAAATGTTAAAGTATCTAACATACACAATTAATTGCTTAATTTTTTTTTAAACTTTAGAAACACCACGTGGTCATTGTGCCTCCAGATAACTTCACAAAGAAAATTACACCACATAATCATCCTTTCCAAGTAGTCCATAGAGAAGGGTGTAAAGAAACAATCCTTGGTACAGGGATTGCAAATGAGAAGCCATCTAAGGCGGAGGAAGCATCCAACAGGACTGACACAAAGGCCCAGTGTTCCATACAGCAATAAGTAGCAACTCCCTGTTAAGAACAAAGAAGTTTTCCTGGGGGTGCCTCCACGGAGTCCAGAGTCACAGAGATAGATGCAGCCGACTTGGTCCCATTCAGACTAAATATCCCCTCAGGATAAATATGAGGGATCTGAAAGTAAAGCCATGATCTCCCAGCCCAGCCAGAGCAAGAGGCTGACTAGGACACTGAGTTTCTGTGGATAGGAGGAACCCTTGAGAGAATGCAAAAGAGGCTGTGTGTTGTTGCCCTAGCTCTCCCAGACAGTGAGGAGAATACAGGAGCTCTTCATCTACCCTTACCAACCACCAGGCAGCAACTTCTTCAGTGCTGTGGAATATATGCAGGAGTGCATGCAGTAAACATGATTTTGTTTGTCTTGGATGGAAAAGGCATCTTTTCAGAAAACTGCGTCAACCTGGTAGAAAACAAAACACAAGACAATGGGGACCAAAAGAAGTCATGCCAAGAGCTGCTCTGCTTAAGTAAAGAAGAGACTCGAACAAATTGGGCTTTTATTAACACAGAGCCTGTCCTGACTGCCTGCAAGACAAGGTAGAGACAGTTGATACTGGACGTATAAATAGAAATATCTGCACACTTATGCATAGATAAACAGAGATGCATGCATATACACAGTACATATACACACAATACATATATATACATATACACATGATACATATATACACACATGCACACATATACACACCTTATATAGACACAGCACATGTACATATACATAAACAACACCCATGTACACAACACACACATATACACATAAACATATATGCACAACACACACAATACCCAACAGATACACATACACATAACACACAACTCACACAACACATACACACACATTTACACACATACACATATACATACTCAAGAAGTAAAATGAAATTCACATTTTATCACCTAATATTTCAACCTAAAGAAAGTCTCTTCTCATCTTGTTAACAGTCAGGTGAATGGCAATCTGGTGTTTGTGGCTTCAGTGTTCCCTGTGTAGCTAGACTCTCAGTAACTCTACTCACAGAAAGGCATGGGCAGTTATTAGTTTTCATCTCCTACTCTTACCTAACTCTAAGGATGGTCTCAGCTATTCCCTTCTGTTGCCTGCATGCTTCCATCCTTTTGCAAGAGCCAGAACACTAGAAAGTCTGCTTGTCAAACAGCCTTTTCTAGAAATTGCTGTGTAAGGGAGACCTGAAAAATAACAATATCAATGGACATTATAATGTGGGAGGGAGAAATTTCATAGCATCCTCCCTCTAGACAAAGAATTACAGTCACTGCTGACTGCTAGGAGGCAGATCATTAGCCTCTTAAGCTATGAAAAGAGACATATTGGAACCCAAAGTGTCCGAATAGTGAAACCAGACAGAGTTGTTTCTATTCCATTACCAGGGAGAAATATTTTCTGAATAGGACAGGAAGAATGGTGTCCTCCATGTCAGTTCCCTGATAAAATAAGTAGCATTCCACACATGTCTGCTGGCTGGTGAGTTTATTAGTCAGAAATCTATCAGGAAACAGATGGCTCTCCGGAGCTACTCTCTTTATTAATTCCCCTTCTCCCTGGTGCATTATTGCAAGCACGTCAATAGATAGAGCAAGTGGAATTTCAGGTCTAGGGGAAAAAAGAAGATGCCAGCCTACACAAGTCTCCAGGGAGCGGCAGCAAGAAAGAAAATTATATTGAGAGTAGAAGGAAGAAAATTCTAGGGTAACTGTCTAGCGGTGCTTTTAATCAGGGGGAGGAACACAAATTACCTGGAGAAAATGTATTGTTAGTGTTTCTTCTAAATCACTTGTTATAATAATTGCCCTAATGAAGTCTTGATAGAAACTGCACAGCTAACAATTTGCAACTAAGGTTTCGAGCAAAAAAGAAAAGGTTCTGATCCTCTCACTGTTGACTGAGGGGGTACTCCCACACAGCACATGCCAGGGCGTCTGACCGCCTGGAACATGGATGCTTGATGCTGACTGAGGAGAAACTCCCACACAGCACATGCCAGGGGGTCTGACTGAAGAGAGGATAGATGATTATAAGAAATAAAATGTTTGTTCTTGGCTGAAGGGCTGTTTTGCTATGACTCCAGACTTAGCGAATGACAAGAAATAATTCTCAATTGTAAATCTCAAATGACTCTTCCTAGTCTAAATTGGTCCCAAATATTCTAAACACTAGATGTACATTAAAAGATTCCCTGGGTATCTGACAGCCACATTTGACTGAACAGTCTGTTTTTAGTCTGGTAACTCCTCACTCACTGCTACATAGAGTGTTGTTTGCAAAGCTGCCGTTTCTAAGAACTTTTTTGTTTTTCCCAAAGGCAAAACCAGAATCACTTCAAGTATTCGAATGTGAAACTAATCACCTGTTCTCACAGAGCTTAGAATCTGGTGGGGAAGAAAAGTCCTACATAAGAACATAAACCTCATTTATGGTAGAGACCAAAGGGTTCAGTTAAAGACAAGGCAGGTGTCTTAGTCAGGGTTCCTATTCCTGCACACAACATCATAAACAAGAAGCAAGTTGGGGAGGAAAGGGTTTATTCAGCTTGCACTTCCACATTGCTGTTCATCATCAAAGGAAGTCAGGACAGGAACTCAGAGGCAGGAGCTGATACAGAAGCCATGGAGGGATGTTACTTACTGGCTTGTTTCCTCTGGCTTACTCAGCTTGCTTTCTTATATAACCCAGGACTATCAGCCCAGGGATACCACCACCCACAATGGGCTGGGACCTCTCACTCTTCATCATTACATGAGAAAATGCTTTAAAACTGGATCTCATGGAGGCATTTCCTCAAGGGAGGCTCCTTTCTCTGTGATAACTCCAGTTTGTGTCAGGTTGACACAAAACCTGCCAGTACAGCAAACAAAGATCTTTTCAGGAAGGAAAAAGGCAGCAGATGCTGAAGGGGCTGTCTTAAGCGGGAAGCTTTCAGGAGGCTGTAATAAAGAATAGAAAGATAGATTAACCAAAAGAAATGTATCCTGAAGTGATCTAGTCAGCAAGTTTGCATACAAGGGGAACAGTACATGCTTTGGCTGGGAGGTGCTAGTGTTTGTGTATGCCCAAGAGCAGTTGAAGTCAGTGTGACTACAGGTCAAGGAGCCAGCAGCTCCTTAGAGTTGGAGCCTATAAGGAGATATGGGACCCTAGATTACCTAGTGCCTTTGAGTCATAATTGGGCAACAGGAAGCTTTCTAGGTGGCTTGAGAGCTTAGGGATTCTATGTCCTAGTTATTAATTAGTCAAAGGAGTTTGCATGTTGGAGATTCTGTGTAGGTGATAAAATGACTAAGGAGAAGCACAGAGCTGTTACTGGCAACTCCTTAGACAAACAGGTGAGCGTCTAGCTGCTGAAGTGGGAGCAACAGGGAAAGAAGACCAGTGAAGTGGCCTGAGACGGATTCTGCAATGGAATGGTCTGGATGGTAAGGTGGTACAGAGACTGATAGAGGATCTTGGATGGCTGCTGGAGTTGTCTGACATGGCTTTTCATGGTGAAGTTCTCTGTGGAAGGGCAATTTAAGAATGCTGACCCTTGGAGTTCTCTAAGAGTTTACACTGTTGGGAGACAGGATAGGACCATGGTAAAGTACAGCTCCTAAAGATACCCACCCTATAGCCTACTTCTTCCAATGAGGCCCCACCAACCAGTCTCCAGATCCTCCAGAAAGCACAACTCTAGCTGGAGATCACTTTCAACACCTGAGCCGGAGACACAGAATAGATGTGTGTATTCAAAGTGGCCTTTCATGTATTCTGAAAATGCCCATGCTTCTTGACCTGCTCAGTCTGCCTTTTTGCCTTTTGAATAAAGATATGTGTTTTTTAAACCATTATTAATATTCTCTTTGATTTCTTTTTGACTTTTAAATGGTCAAGTGTGAGCCTTCAGTTCATTTCATCTAAGCATGCCTTCATCCTGTCCTTTTTTGGAATTGAGTAGGTTCTTAATACCCTGGCTACTTAAACAGCAGGCTGCCCCTCCACGTGGGGCTGTGTCACTGTATAGGAGGACTGCCAAAAAAATTGGCAACAGTAAAATGTTTCTAAATATGCAATGATGAAAATGAATTAAAAATCAATCATAGAATGAAATCTGAGGTTTTTCTGGACCAAAATGCACCGCTGCCATAAATACTAAGTATTTATGAACAACAGTGTCCTCAGTACTGACAGTTATAAAATCAATATATCAACTGCAATATATAACATCAGTGATGCTCTGTGTCCTGCAGTAACAAATACTCAACCGAGTCGATTCATTATGTAAAAACCTATCCCAATATTATGTGACTATTTTGTACATATACCAAGGTTGTTTTAACATAAGTGCATTTATGGTTTGTTATTAGTAAATATTTGATTTGTATACCTAATTTATAGACCTATATTTCAGAGATCATATAAAATTTTTCTTGAGTAGAAATCAGTGAGAAATGGGGAAAATCTAAGAAGCCCTGCTCGGTGCAAGGTGCCCAGAGTTACTGTAGGCACAGCCTGACCTAGATGGAGATATGTGCTATGCATTACTTTAGGAATTTTCAGACTAGTACTGTGTGAAAATTTTGTTTTATCATTTGTATTCTAAACTCAATTTTTTAAAAATTACTTCATGCTTTTCTTTTCCACTGAAAAATCATACTCCATTTGTTGTGGATTCACAGGTTCATGTGACCACATGTTCTTTTAATTGACAGCATTACCTCTGCAATAACAAGGATGCTAACTCTGGTCACTTCTAGGGAACAGCATTAGCCCCAACAGCAAAGGTAGAATGAGAAAGAGGGCTACCCAAGTGTATTCCACCATGCAGGAGACATTCAAGGTAAGTCTGACAGGTCAGTTTCCAGTGTGAATGCGGGGTATTGATTCAAAGCTGTCACATGCTTCCTAGCCATGGTAAGAGGCAGTAGCTTAATCTTTTAGACGTCATTTGCTCCTTAGTCTCAGGTGGCAGCTCAGAATCAATGACCTTAAATCAAGAATCTCTATCATAAGCAACAGCGGGGAAATCCATCACAACCCCATCCCTCGCATTTGTGGGCAGACTTGGAACACTAGTTTTCCTTGTGGTGGGAAGTCCACTGCCCTTTCTGTGCTTTTATTATCCAGTTACATTCTCTGAATCTTAGAGACTGGACTAGGCTTACTATGATGGGTAACAGAGTTTGGCCAATACACTTGACCTCTTTGAAAGGTAAATTTCTAAAATGACAGACATGATGATATTTGAAAACTATATATTGAACTTAATTACTCATCACAGTTCGAAGGTGTCGAAAAGTCCAGGGAAGCAATGCTAAAGTCATGAGGCCAACAGGCATAGGGGTTATCAGAGATCTGTGGTGAGCTGGTGAGATGAATGGAATGTCTGGAATGTATGCCTACAGCTTCCTGTGGCTCTGAAAATGACATATGGTGTCCTTTTCATTGAATGACTTTAGGATGGATGTTGTTTGTTTGTTTGTTTGTTTGTTTGTTTTTCAAGACAGAGTTTCTCTATATAGCCCTGGCTGTCCTGGAACTCACTCTATAGACCAGGCTGGTCTCCAACTCAGAAATCTGCTTGCCGCTGCCTCTCAAGTGCTGGAATTAAAGGCATATGCCACCACTACCCAGCTAGGATGAATGTTAATTACAGTTTTCAGAAACATTCTCACTGGCCTTGCTTTGAAAGTAAATGTTAGGCGATACTTGGTAGGTTCCTAAGGTATATGAACGATTTTGGCACTGATGGTCCCATCGTTAGGTGTTCTGAGAGACCCCAAGTATATTCTCACAGAATTGTATATTGCTTAGTCTACAGGGAAACGGGTAGGTGGCTTTCTTGTGTGTGCATACAGGTGTCCTTACATTTTCTATTTTACTTGAAGTTTTGTGAAAAAAATTTTAGGTAATAAGTTAAATATTATAAAACTTTATACCAGAGCAATGACAAACTGGCTGCAAATAAGGGTTGTCCTGATAAGAGCCAATATGCTGTTTAGATGGAGAATTTGTCCTATCAGATGGCTCATTCTGCCCTTCAAGCTGCTTCAGTAGCATTTGGATAAAGATTCAGAGGAAATTCCGAAGGCTTGGGCTCACATTGTCACATGACTTGGTTCACAAATGGTCCCTAGGTAAAGCTGAGACTCAGAGGTCATCCAGAAAGCTAGCACCTGAACCACACATCCCACATGCCAACATCAGTCCCCCATCACTTTGCCCAGCTCACCCTTCAAATACCTACACAACACAAGGACTACAATCAGCCTCTGTGCTTACCATGAGAACTCCAAATGGTTAAAGAACTTTGTTAAGTATGGCTGGTCTGTGTATTTGGATTCAATGGATGTCCTGGGCTCATTCTTCCTGTTGTATGTATGATGTTTCCTTGTGCAGATGAGAGCAGGTAATGATTTACTCCAGATAAGGCACCAACCAGTGATCAAAGACCCAATTCAGCCAGTGTAGCTTAGTGAACCATTGCATTAACTAGGTTTCCTTTGAACATACATCAGCAGTCTCTGTAAATGATCAGAAGTTGGTGACAATTCTCCACCAGCAGCCTCATAGCACCTCTTGGCACTATGATGGCCAAGTAACAGAGAGAACTTCCATTTCAAGCTGAGAATAATTTCTCCATGCCTTGGAGACAAAGTACCCTGTGTCTTCAGCAGTAGGGACTCTCCCTCTAGCTCTGGCATACAACCAACAGCCATGGCAAATGGCCTATATGGATTGTGGGGAGTCACAGGGTCCTTCCTGAGCAATGGCTTACAGAGAGATAGCTACCTTATGGCATAGGGATTTTCATCCAACAACCTTAGATCTCCTGTAGTTACCTTCTTCATCCACTCATTGAGGGTTCAGTTACTCAAACTCCTCTGCCATTTTCCCCCAGATTCTCACCCAAATAGGTAAGACACTCAAGGGTTAGCATTATATAGTCAAACCTTTCTATGAATGGCAGGTGGAGACTCTGAAAGCCAACTGCTGTTCATTCCAACTGCTTTTAGAATTCAGTAGCTAAAAGCATACTAAACTGATATATTATCAAGGTCCAAACAGCATGAAAGGTTCCATTCTGGTATCATTGTGTTTTTAGGAGAGCCATGTTAGGGACAGCAGCATAGATGAAAGCACTACTCCACATCTGGCTCCTCGGTGCTTCTATAAGAACCACTAAACATCTCCTTACTGTAGATGGACTTAGAGTAAGTTACGGCAAAGGAGAGCAGAGCCAAGGGCTCCCCAGCCTTGCCTGGCTCCCAGGCTAGGGTTCTGGTTCTGACAGGCTCTCAGTGTGATGGCTATCACATTTCCATCACACTTGGATGTTGAACGGTTCTGGGGCTGCATGAAAGTACATTCTCAGTGTTTCCTTGCAGGGGAGAAATTTACACAGCACATCATGGAAGGAGAATTGCTCACTGTTAGAAATGAAATCCGATGCCTCATTTTGAAACGTGCTTTGAGCTAGCTTAGGTCCTGCTGAAAATGAACAGGAAAGAATAGAGAGACCTGTTAATGCCCATTGATTTAGCTATTCCCCCTGACAGAACCCCTGCTAAGCTACCTGCCCAAATAGACAGTTAGAGCAGAAAGGCACTAATAGCCAGGCTCGTCTGCAAGGTCGTGCATGTATAAGCTTTAAAAACAAACAGGATGTAACAGGTAGAAATGAACCCTCAACAGTTTTGTTGCAGAAAGGGAAATGTAAGTGACAGAAGGAAGATTAGACAGGGAAGATGTGTGAGATTGTCCCTCCCTGTTACCCTGATGATGGGGAAAAGGATGAGGGGGTCATACATTAAGGTGTTCTCTGTCTCAGCTAGTATACCTGCCAACTGGTGCTGCTGCTGGAATTTTTAAGGTTGTAAAACAAACTGTTTCCCTTTTGATACTTTGAGTCTCACACATACCAGTAGGACAGCTTTACCCTTTCACCCTTCTTTCAGTGGCTAGATGAACCACTGGCCAGGTTTTAAAGCCTGCAGAAGGTTACAAGCTCAGAATTTGCTTCTTGCCTGTCTGTTTTCCCTGCAAACTCTGGTCTCACAAGAATCTTGATCCTTTCTGTTTGAGTGTCCTGGATGGGCCCCTTGATTTATTTTTCTTTATCTCATCCTCTATCGATCGGTGTAGCACTTTACAAATACCTTCTCTTCAGAGCCACCAGAGCCTTTCCTACCTCTTAAAATTCATGCCTCCCCACTATGGGGTTCAGAAAAGCTGATAAGAACCTGTACCAATCTCTCGATTCCTGGTGAGAATTCTTTTTTAATTCTCCTGAAAGTATATTCTTATCCAGATGGAGGACATCAAACACCACTGAAGGGTCATCATTTCCTCTACTGACATCTGTCTTTACTTCTTTATTTCTGAGACATTGACACTCAGAGAGATGTCACCTGGTGATACCCAGGTCCCTCTAATGGCTCATATGGCCCAGTGAATAGGACTATTTCCCTCATGTTGCCTCTGCTTACACAGCCTCATCTGAACAAGGGATGAAAGAGCTCTATCTATCTGCAGGTAGATTAGTTTCCCTACTTCCATAACGCAGAGAAATCCTGTGCATCCCCATGTAGATCCTGTGTACCTCGGTTTCCCATGGTCTCAACCTCCTGGCTATGAGAGGATCTTTTATGACTTAATGAAGTGTCTCTCTCAATTTAAGCAATTGAGAGAACTCCCTTATACTCATAGTTTCCTGCACCAGGCCATTATTAAGGCTCCTGTCCACACATTGAATCATGGATTTTACTCTTTTCTATAAAGATCAGACCTGAGGAGAAACTCCTATCACTCTTGCCCCCTTATTCTCTATACTAACTTCCAAGTTTTGGCATCCTAGGGAAGGGCTTTTTAGCTCTAGTCTAATTTGTAATCTCTGTCCCTCGCCTCCCATCAGCTGTATAAAGTGGCAACACACCTCCACCACATCCTCCCTAATTCTATTATTTACCAATATGGGTCTAATGTGGAGGATCTACAGTGTTCTCTCCCCCCACTGTGATCAAGTTCTTTCTGGCTGTGTGACTGGCCTCCTTTGCCTCTATTGTCACACACAGCCAAGGTCACAGGAGTACCATCTCAGCCTACTTACAGACCTGCCCCATATTGCTACCTCCAGGGGATGCAATATATTGTTTAATCTATCAGCAGCTTAAAGGGCATATCCCCATTCCAGAGGTGATATTATTCACTGAAGAAGCATGCTGCCTGATACCACATAGAGGAAGGTGACTCTCCTGACACCCATTCCAAGGAGTCTCTACTCTTCAATGACTCAACCCTTGTTGCAAGTCACCCACAGCAAGGAGTATGTCCTTCCTACCCACTACACATATTATCCTGTACCTCAGAAGGAAGATCAGGATGGCCATATGGATGCCCTACCCTCAGAAAGATCAGCTTCAGTTGCACATTTATCACTCATTTCATGAGCCACACCCCTGCTCCCTGCAAGTCCTCTTTGGTTTTTCGTTCCCTGTTTACATACCAATTGCGCTGTATACGTCTTTTGAAGAAGTGAAAAATGGCTATTTGCTTGAGATGTGGTATCAACAACAGACATCAGAGATAGTTCTGTTGAATTCTAGCTTAATGACCCAGGGCACTTCATTTGTTGGTGCTGCTTATAGGAGTATTGACGAGGAGTTATTGACAGGAGAGGGGCAACTTAAAGGCATTGCCCAAAAGCCGCACCCCCCCCCCACATGAGTAGCAACTCTCAAAGGCTGCATCCCTGGAACTCTCTGAGCAGATTTCAGGCAGCATGGCCAGGTTCTTATCCGCAGGCTATTCATTACCATTCTGATAACCCTGGGGAGTGGGCTTGAGCTGTTGCAGCTTTTAAAAATAGCTACACATCACTGCATGCCTTTAAACTTCTTCAAAGCTGTGTTTAACCTTTGCCTTTCTGGTGCAATCATGAAAAATGTTAGTGCAGCAATATGTGCTTTTGTCCTGTAACAGGTTTGATTGGAAAACCTGCACCTCCATCTCACCACTTCTACCATGGGAGATGTTCCTGAGAGGACTATAACAATGTTCTTGCTATAAAGGGTAACTACAAAAGCGCTCTCAAAAAACTGCATCAGATAACACTGTGTAAACACCTAGCATTTCAAGTTCTCAAGACGTAGACAAGGCCCAGTGTAGAATCTTTCTATCACGTTATCTTCTCCTAACCTTACAACCCAGGATGAGAGTCAAGCAACACCTATGAATTCTGATTTCTATGTCAAGGCTCTTCATCATACGTACATGTCTTTAGATAAAAAAAAAAAAGTCTACTCTCTACAAATTACAGCATGTATTAATCCATCCAAACCTCATTCTGAATTGAGCTTGTGCTACAAATTGCAGTGGTATGGCAGGGAAGCCGTAGTCCTTATGGGATAGACCTTTTGTTTGAGAAATCTGAAACACAGCAGAGGTAAAGTGAAGGACTTTAGATTTGGAGTGACTACCACAGGCAATGTGCTAAAGGCTTAGCATCCAATGTAATATCATTGGGAGGCAGTGCAACCTTATTAAATGGGACCTAATAACAAATCATTGGAAGTGTCCCTGCAACAGGCTACAGGATCCTGGTCTCTTCCTCAGTTTGCTTCCTGTCTGCCTTGGAGTAGCAGCCCACATTGCTGCATGTTCCTGCCATATGTATCAGCCAATATCCTGTTGCTGTGTTGAAATTCCTGACTAGAGGCCTCCTAGGAAGGGAATTTTTTTCCTGTTTGATGACACAGCCCATTCTGGTGAAGAAGTTATAGCGGCAGGATCTTGAGGCAGCCGGTCACTTGGTATCCCTAATCAGGAAGCAGAGAGAAGAGGATGTCTGAGTCCAGTTACCTTTCTCGCTTCATGCAATATGGGGACAGTAGGTCAGAGTACTTCTTGCAGGAGGGGAGACATGTTTCCCTGGTGAGTCTAATGCCAATCAAGTCCACAAAAATAATCACTGTAATGTGTCTTGTTGCCAATAGGCTCAAATCCACAAGGCCAAGAAACTAGTGAGGCCTCTGAGATCAAAAGTCCCACGGTTCTTTCTTCTCACAAGTTAATTAAATTAATTAATTAATTGGTCAATTAATTAATAAGTGGTTTATTTAGAGCTTTGCCACAGTTGCAGAAAGCTGGTGAATGTAGGAAGTGTGTGGAGAAAGATTCATGGGGAGAAGAACTAAGCAGTTTAAATGTAAGACTAAATAGGATTATCTGAGTAGCAGAGAAGAGCAGATGTGTTTATAGGGAGGGAGGGATGGGGAGACTATGGGGACAGAAAAAAGTACTTGGGAAATGCAGCTGTCAGTAGAGCAGATGTGCTTCTCCAGCTCACTTTAAGGAGCCATAGGAAGAATAGCAATATCAACCAACCAGACTGCCCCAGAGCTCCCAGGGACTAAACCACCAACCAAAGAATATATACGGAGGGACCCATGACTCCAGCTACTTATGTAGCTGAGGATGGCCTTGTTGAGCATCAATGGGAGGGGAGGCCCTTGGTCCTCTGAAGACTCAATGTAGGAGAATGCTAGGGTGGTGAGGCACGAATGGGTGGGTGGGTGGGAGAGCTCCCTCATAGAAGCAGGGGAGGTGGGGGGGGGCATGGGATAAGGGGTTTCTGGAGGGGAAATCAAGAAGGGGCATAACATTTGCAATGTAAACAAATGAAATAACCAATAAAAAAGAATAAATTTAGTGCCACTGCTTTCTAGTACACTGCCGGATGGAGTGCAGACTTGAGCAGAGTAACATGCACAAGTGTTCTGTTGCATTCAAGTCAAAATTTAAAGGAGATTGCAGAGAAGATGGATGGATAAAAAGAATCAAATATAGATTTGGTTCCTGCTAAGGTTAACTATGTTGGATTAGTGGCTGTGGCGGCTAAAATATGGGTCCCCATATGATAAGGGCAAGGGGAAAGGAGCATTTGAACCATGTGTTTGACCCTAGTGTGCCTCGTTTTGAATAACCCTCATTACGTCACCATCGTCCTTTGCTTTAGAAATTGCTGTTTATCCACACCACTGTAGAAATGCTTTCACTGAATGTGTTCCTCACTGGGGCTTTTAAATATTTACACCAGCTCATTAATAATTCATTGTTGGCATTCAGGACCTCAGACTCATGAATAATTGACATCTTCATTTAGGATTTGCAACTCTTCTGATAAAGCACACCCATCAAGGCTCCCCCAGCCTTTCAGCCAGAAGCATTTGCCAGGCAATCACGCTTTCTTTGAGTTTCATGGAGGTTAGAAATTAAGAACACATGCAAACAAGGCAGGAAAATAATGCATATGGCAGATATGCTCTGCTAAGGGAGAGGCGGAATGACTGGCAGGCAAGGAAGCCTCGGTTCTCACAGCAACACTAAGAACTGAATTTTATTGACTACACTTTCCACGAGAGGAAAGCAATTGGGGAAATGTAATTAAATGCTACATTTCCTCTCCATGTTATTAATATTATTTAGAAGTAACCTGAACTAAAAAAAATAATAAAAATAAAAAACATGATTCATATATACATGTATTTGTGTATATATTTAAGTTACATAAATACTATATGTAAACATTTCCAATCACTATCAGTTTAATTATTATGACCCTGTTCTCAAGAAGTGACAATTGACATTAAAATGAGAAAACTCGTGTAGCTCTTTGGGCTGCTGCCATCTTGACTGTCAAAGTGGCCACATCAAAATGTTCATTTTAAACCCCACTTCTGAAAATTATCAAATGTTGCTTGTTGACAATTCTAGGGTGACACAAATCTCATATTTTAAACAGGGAGTACCCAATCTGACGTTTTGGGGAAATTTGTGCCTGCTAGTAGAAAGGAACAAAAAGAGCAAAGTATACATTTTTCCATTATTATTATTATTATTATTATTATTATTATTATTATTATTATTATTATTGTTATTTTATTATTATTATTATTAATCTGGCAATTCAGTGTGAGGGTTTTCACTTGCTGGTCCCCTGCAATGATCACTGGCCATGAAGGAGAACATGAAAACAGGGGGCATGCTATCTACTTTTCTAACTTCATAGATCCCTCCATGTGTTGTCTTGTCAGTCATGCTACATAACCTATGGTGTAATTTTTTTCTGTGTCAGTCCTGGCTCCTATACTGGGAAATCTTACTCTGAGATTTGTTTGCTCTGCATATCTTAACTTATAGCCTGGGCTTCTAAGGCTATAAGGTGAGCACCAGGAGCGGGAGCTTCGTGGGATATGATTGCTGGAGCTATTCTCAGATATTTTGTCATTCGGGAAGAGAAGTGTTTCGAGCAGAGGGTGATAGGCAAGACCTGCTTTCTGGAAGCCTCCACACTAAGACCTCAGAACACATGACTTCTTTCTTTGTTCCAGATGCATGCAACAGCCTACCCACGAGGCGACAGAAGAGAACAGAGCAGTGGAAAGGTAGGTGCCTGCCGTCTCTGGGGTCCATCATAGAACTTCTCTTTTGCTGCTTTGGAGGTTGTTCCATGCTCACTCCAGGCTTGGTGAAAAGTGCACCCTTGACTCAAAGTCCTTAGGGTTTGCTGGAGCAAAAGTCACATTGCTTTCACAGTTGTGTGCGCCATCTACCCGTTTGGCTGACTTGAGCCTCCCAGCAGAGCACCAGCTTCCAGGCACTTCCAAGTTCAGCAAATGAGATGTGGGTGTCCTTCAGGACCTGACCACAGAAACAGGTTACTCCACAGCCTTTTCCACACAAAGTGTTTATTTTACCAAAAGAGCGGGTGGAGACAGTCCTATGAAATATATAGTCAGTGGGCAATCAGGAGCTTTAAAACTTCAGTAGAGGTCATAGAGGGTTCAAGTTCTTCCCCGGAAGTTGTTCCACATAGTTCAGGCGTTCAAAATATGCTGGAAGTTCCTTGTAAAGGTTGTTTGACCACACTTTCTACACACACCCTCCATTTGTAAGTTCTCACTCTTAAAATGATTGGCCTCAGATATATTACCCTGAAACCACACATGACAAGAATTCTGTCCTACTTCAAATATTTGATATTAGGTGGTTTGTATCTTACTCTTTATGATTTACAAAGTTCTTATGATGCCATATGTTATGTAATTGGCATGCCAAGTCTCCTCATAGAAAAATTGGTCCTGTGCATCACATCTGCATCCCTAGCTGTCAAAATGGCCACTGGGCAAACAGGAAACCTACCAGTGCTGTCCCTCATGCATCTGGGGGTGAAGTAGATTTAAATTAACCTATGTATTTTCCTGACTATTTATCTAAAATTCATTTTCAATGTCAATACTTTCCACAAATTGCATTACACTTCATAATACATAGAAAAATAATGTAAATTTAGATCCGTTATTATTCTCATCAGGCCAATTGTTCCCCATCTATGTGTCAATCTCTCTACCCAGTAGGTACTATAAGGTGGCCGTGGCTTACCAAGAGCTCAGGAAAACCCTGGACTGGAGAGGGCAGCATGGAGACAAGAGACCCTGCTGTTTTCAGAGTCTCCTCTCAGGTGGCCCATGGTGACTGGGGAGGGAGCTGATGCTACAAACTTATATGGGTCATAGGTCCCTAGATTACCTCACTCACAACCAAGCACTGCATTTCTCATCATCCTTGTACAGGATATCCATACAGAATTTGCTAATTTTCATGAAAAATGTGAAAGTGAATCCGAGAAGACTGAGAGCCATTGATTTATAAGCATTTTTAAGCATTGCTTAAAAGAAGAAGGGGGGAGGGCACACGATCATCCTTCAGTTGTCATACATGTAGAAGACTCACAAATTGAATCCATGACAGATAAGGGGAATTTAAATTAATCCCACATTCAGTGGGATTTAAATGCATTTAAATGAATCCCACAGGGCAGTGGAGCTGTGTTGCTCTCGAGAAATAATCTAGAAAGTGGCTTTGCTATGGAAGAAACCTTTGTATGTCTCACTGACTCATTAGTTAGAACCTACTGCCTAGTGTGGTGATACTTTGAGGCAGGGCCTTTCAGATGTTACTGGGTCAAAAGGGTGAAGCTTGGAAAACTCTGTGACTCCTTTCCCATGTGGATATAAGGTGAGACATGCCAGGGAGAATCCATGACCAGGCATCAGATATGCTGGAGACTTGGTCTTAGGCTTTCCAGGATCTGGACTGTGAGGAATAGATGCCTAATGCTTACAACCACTCAGTTTACGCTGTGTTGTTATAGTAGCCAAGAGTCTTAGGCAGGAATCTAATGATGGTTTCCTTGCTTGGGGTTCAGGTGGAAAAGACTCAGCTCATTGTGTCCTCTCAAATCCAGGGACAATTGCATCACTACGGGAAAAGAAAATACAGAAGAGTCTGCTGTGCTCTCAGGGACTTGAGTCCATGGCTCTCTGTGCCCTTTCTCACACCCTCAAGGTAAAACACTGCTACTGACTGTATTGAATGTAGAAGAACATGATTGGAAAACCCACCATGGGCACAGCAGAGATGAGCTGTAGATATGGGCAGTGCTCTAGGCTGCCCAGTTCAAACACGGCCCATTCTTTCTACCATTTGTAGATGTTTGGGAGAAAAAAACAGAAAATGTTTAATTTAACTCAGAATTCCCCTCCTTTGTCAGATGCTGAAAGGCCAGTGTCTTCTGTGGTTGCTTTCACAAAGGGTCCCTTGTTCTAAAACCACTCCTCTATCCTCAGGTAGGTACTGAGGAAGTTCAGACAATTCTGTAATTTTATGCATTTATGAGCCATGAATACAGTTGATTCTCCCGAGAGGCATTTATACTATCCCAGTAGAAACCAGTACCCCAGATGAGTCTCTCATGCATTAGCAAGAACTTATTTTTAGTGAACATCTTATAAACTGTTTATGTCTCCTCCTAGAACTACTTCAAAGACAAATGTCCTGGCTTATATCAAATAACTGTTATGTGTCAGATACATGTAAGCCATTCAGCATCAAATGTCTCATTGCATCTCTCTGAGCTTTAGTCACCATAGTTATGAAGTGGCATGACCTGAGAGGTCAGCCACTGTCTTAGTACCCTGGTGCTGTCACAGCAAAGTACCATCAGCTAGATGCCTAATATCTCATGATTCTGAAGGCCAGAAGTCTCTAATCAGCATGCTGACTATGCCATCTTGCCTCTAATACTCCAGATGTAGTTCTTTCTCCTTCAGACTTTCGTTGCCCATGACTCTATCCCTGCCACATGGCCATGAACCATCCCATACTCTTCTCTTCCATATTTTTCTGTCTTTATTGTATGAACAGCTGTTTTTATACTTAGGACAAATCTAGATTACCCAGGATAATCACAACACAAGAATCTTAGTTACCTGATAAGATCCCCTGATTCCCTTTCCCCAGTAAATTAATGTGCACACAGACTCTGAATGTTGGGATATAGAAATAGTTTCTTGAGAGCCATATATATGGTTCAGTCACAGAATTAATGGGTCACAGATTTGTGGGGGCTTTTTTCAGACCATGAACCAGGAACCACTAGGCTAAATATGATCTTTCTGCAAAAATTTTCTTTAGGTTTTTACTTTAATTCCATCATCAAATAAAAACAGTTTATTAAAAATGTTATCGGTTCAAATTTTTATCAGTAGAGTGTTCATGAAATAATTATTGTATAACTATACAATGAACTTATAAAAATTAAGAAATATACTATGTACTGCTCTGAAAAGATTAAAAAGTAAATAAAAACCATTAAAATATTGGAGAGGCAGTACGGTGGTTAAAGAGTGTTCTGTGCAAGCATGAGGATTGGAAGTCAGATTCCTAGACTGCACATAAATACTGATGGGTGTGGCAGCCCACCTGCAATGCCAACATTGAGAGACAGATCAGGCTCACAAAGCAAGCTGGCTAGTCTAACTAGCCATACTGACAAGCTCCAGGTTTAGTTGACAGACTCTGCCCCAATGACTAAGGCAGACAGCATTCAAGAAGACTCTTAATGTCACCTTCTATCTTCCACATGCATAAGCATTCATGTGCACAGACACATATACACACATGTGCTCCCATACATGCACACAAAGCCTGTACAAACAACATGAGAAAGTTACTGGTAAAACATTCTTGGGATATAAATGGCTACAAGCCACAGTTTTCCCTTCTAGAATATTAAAGTCTATTGGAGTGTGTGACCTGAGTATATTACAAAAACAAAAACAAAAAACAACAACAACAACAAAACCCTCCCAAGCAATATCAGATTGTGGGCCTCCAACTGAACTCTACAAGGCCTCTAACAATCATATTAAGAGTGGAGAAGAAAAAAAAAAAAGCCAGGCGAGAAACCAGACTGGAAGTGCATAAAATAGTGCACATGCTGACCATAGCTCCCACCAGGTGATAGCTGTGGGAATGGAAGAAGAGATCAAAGGGAGAAACAAGAGTTATGGAACCAGAACTTGGCAGCAGGCACTCTGGATACTGACAGCAAATGTGAGGAACACTTCAGATGGAACAAGTGCCAACTGGGTGTAGATGACAGACAGGGGCATCAGATGATTCCCTCTCTGCTCTGATTCTATTATTGGAGGGTGACCTTGGGTATACCTTCCCACCTCTCCTTCCTTGGTTGAGAATTGTGCCTTTCATTTAGCTCAGTGCTGAGCAGAGGAATTAACATAAAGAACAGTAGAAAGGGGCAGCCAGAGGCTGCATGTGCTAATGTGACCTCTCAGACCTGTAGAGAGGAGACTATAAAATGATGTTCTAGGGAGTTTTTCCCTCTGCCAAAGCTTTGCTTGTCATCCTATAAGACACCTGCTAGTGTGACACACACACACACACACACACACACACACACACACACACACATTATTAAAGAGAACCCATTTTAAAAATAGACAATGAGTG
This sequence comes from Mastomys coucha, assembly GCF_008632895.1. Classification (NCBI taxonomy): domain Eukaryota; kingdom Metazoa; phylum Chordata; class Mammalia; order Rodentia; family Muridae; genus Mastomys; species Mastomys coucha. Next base: position 31,643,512 of record NW_022196914.1, on the reverse strand, counting down.
CTATGAGAATTGCAGGGGCCCTGAGATACAAGGGTGAATGTTCACTCCTGGATCGTGAGTGAGTCTTCCATCCTTCCTTCTTGAGTGGCCCGCCCTTTACTAAAGTGTTATCAGCATCTCCTCTGTCCTGAAGGCTTTCTCTCAGCTGTTAGCCATACCCCTGTCTTCCCCAGTCCATGGTCTCATGTCAATCCACAAGCATCCACTGTCACTATCAACCCGAGCACCTGCTTATTGCTGCCCTGTTTAGCTTACTTGCCTTTCTGCTTTTCACCACATAGAGATGTGAGAGTCCTCTTCTCTCACAAATCAAACCAACAGGAAGTAATCCTTACTTAACACAGAAGTTTCCTGTGCCTTCATCTTGGCCTTTCTAACTCCTAGAATGGAAAGCATTTGAATTTGTGTTTTTTATAATTTACCTGCTTCCCTAATTAACCTTAATTTTCAACTTTATGCAGCCTAGAGTCATCTGAGAGGCTATGCTTCAACTGATCAGACTGGCCTATGGTCCTGACTTTGGGAAACTGTCCTGATTGTTAATTATAGGAACAACCAAGTATAGAAAGGCCCAGCCCATTGTGGGTGGCACCATCCCTAGGCAAGTAGTCCTGAACTGTATAAGAAAGGAAGAGGAGTATTAGGTTGGACAGTGAGTGGGCCAGCAAGCAGTGTTCCTCAAATGATTTTATTCAACTTCAGACACTGTTTGAGTTCTTGCTCTGCTTGAGTTTCTACCTTGACTTCTCACAAAGATGGACTGTGCTCTGGAAGTATGGCACAGAGTAAAGCGTCTCCTTTCTGACTGGTTTTGGTCAAAGTATCATATCACAGCACCATAAAGCAAGAGAGAATGTGTGGTACACCAGGACAAGGTGGACTGAGATTCTCAATGGTGCATTTAGTGTTGGTCACTTTTGCAGTTACTGTGGTAAACATGGGAGTGAACTCATATCCTTAGCAAGTTCTAAAATCCTGTGGTGTCAAAAGCCAACAGAAACACCTTAGTGGGGGACATAGTTTCAATTCAAAGCTTCTCAGGATTTCAGTCCATCACAGTACAGTATCATTGTGGTTGGAGTTGTTCACATGGTGGCAAGCCAGGAGTACAAGATCATGACATGAGTCAGGCACCAATTACAACTTTCAAAGACCCACCTTTAATAACCTTTACCTCCTCAAGACCACACAGCCTCTCATACCAATGGGTTGGGAAAAAAGCATTCAAAACATGGTCCTATATGGGGCATTGCAGATTCAACTATCCAGTTCTGCTCCTAACCTCCAAAAGCTCATGGTTATCCTATAATGCAAAATGTACTTAATCCAACTACAAGAATCTCCAAATTATTACTTGTGCACTGACCAAAAGTCTAAGTCTGAAGTCTTCACTGAAACTCAAAGAAATCCCTTAACTGTTAAGTCCCACTCCAAAATACATGAATGAGACAAAACCAAGACTGAAACTGAGACATGTAGACATGATGGGAACCTCAGTAGCTTGAGCAACTCTGCCCTTGCAAATCTGTGCACATGGCTTTCTTCCCCTGGTATGATTCTCCTTGGTGTCTCCAGCTTGTCTCAGAAGATTCCTCATATCTCTGCATCCCCAGTATCCTGGGTGACTGACTTCAACTTCTACCCTCACAGTCTTAGGTATAACACTGTTAGGAGCTTTCTGTAAGGAACTGAGTTGTCTGACTTTACAAGCATTTCTCTAGAATCCTGCTGAAAGACTCCATGACACCATAACCCTTCCCTCTGCATCTCTTGCACCACTTGGGAGACTCCACCTTCTGTCACCTGGTGAACAACAGCAGTAAGCATCCCTTGGGTGACAGCTGCAAGGGCCTCTAAGTTTATCTAAGTCTGTATTTCCTCAGCTCTAATAAGGCAATCAAATCAAAAGCTTCAAACTTCCAGTAGTCTGCTACTCATTTTAGTTATCTTCCCTACTGGACTGGTTTCTGTTGATTTTGGTATTGCTTGAAGATGAGTGGTAATAAATGTTTATTGTAAAATATCCCACATTTAACTCTGTCTCTCAGCTTAAGTGACAGTTTACATGTGATAGGAAGCTGTACTGATGTTTCCATATTAAAGCCGTTGCCTTGAGGGCAGTTTTGAGCATTGCTGTCTGTTGAGATGGGTTCAGACAGTCAGGACAGAGAGGTAGCTCTGGCTATTGTAGAGTCTATGATTGAGAAAATATATCCTGCACAGGACACTGAATGAACAGATTACTGATGGTATTGATTTGCAAACACTTTTCAGGATGTAACTTGAAAACCAAGAGGCAGATACAAGAGAAAGAATACTGACAATCCCTTACTTAACACAAACACCGATTGTTTCCAGGGCAGCTTCTGCAGGCATTCCAAGATGTTTTGTTTCTTCACCCTAGAAAAGATTAGACTAAACCCCACCTCATTTAGAGTCCAACTCTTTCTTAAAACTTAGCATTCTTCATCCTATAGCTCCACTCAAGAGATAAGAAGGCTGAGCCTCTACTGGAATACTGACTGGCTTGTCAAGACAGAAGAGACAATTGCTTAGTTAGAACAACATAAGGGACAAAATTAACTAGTTATTTCAGTTTGTTAACCCTGATTGTAACATCACCCTGACCTTTTAAGGTCATTGTCAAGACACAAAGGCTTAATTCACTGGAAGGGAGTCATCACATTTGATATTCAATGTTCCTTTAGCCATAGTTAGGCAGTCTAAGTCGAAAATCCCATGTAGACAAATTCCTATGTATGAATTCTCATGGGAGAAATCAGAGTGTAGGCCAGGGCTTTGAGCAAATGAACTTTTGCAATACTTTCTTCACAGTTGACTTCTTTTCACATAAATAAAACACATCATAGAATCTTAGATGCCACTACTTCCCCCACCATGTGCAACCTAGTTCACAGCAGCGACAACCTCATTCTCGGTACTCTGTACTCTCTGTTCTTTGCTTCATGGAATGGGCCCACACTTGGTTTCCTCCCAACATGAAGAAATGCATTGGAGAGATATATTCTCACAAGAAGAGCATACCAGCTGACTGTCCAATACCAAGTGATCAGTCCTGAAAATATACATCCAAGTAGCACTGTACAAACTGACCAGGTGGTATTTCTGTTTTTAGGATTATTCATATATGGACATATATGTATGTAATAACAGTTAATTAAATGGAGGACATGATTTTGAGAGAGCAAGGAGGAGTGTGTGGGAGGTTTTATAGGAAGGAAAAGAAGGGGGAAAACAATGGAATTATAACCTTAGAAATAAAGAAGGAAAGAAAGAAGGGAAGAAGTAAAGAAAGGAAAAGAGAAGAGAAGAGAAGAAAAGAAAAGAAAAGAAAAGAGAAGAAAAGAAAAGAAAAGAAAAGAAAAACATTGGAGATAGAAATGTAGCCCAGTGGTAAAGGTTTGTCAATATGCAAAAGGCCCTGGGTTAGACACTAACCTCATGGGAGAAGTGTCAGGGGAATCCAAGCATATGGGGAGAAGTATTAAAAAATAGTTTTAATTTTTTATCAACTTTGTTATAGTAGGGGCAAGAGGAAAAACTTTCTTTCCTGCCCACTATTCAGCAGTTCTCTTAACAGTTTGCCCAGAGTAACAGCTCTCAGTCTTGTCCTTGCCAAAGATAGTACTGACTTTCAGAGTATAGTGGTTAGAGCATGGTCACATTCAAGGAAATGGTTTAGAGCAGTAAGCTCAGCATCCAATGGCTTAGGGCAGTGAGCTCAGCATCAGTGTGAATGACCTTGGTAGTGCCTCTCAGGTCAGCCCAGGATCCAACCGTTACATTCTGACAAACCTAACAAGATGCTGCATCTTCTCCAGGTCACAGCCAGCCCAGCTGAGTCCTTGATATGAATCCAGAAGACCAGAAGGTTAACTCTGCATATGAACTACTAATTATCACTCAAAGTGACACAGGCCCATTGGCTGAGTCAGGATATTGTCCTTGAGAGGAGACCCATGCTGGGACTCAAGACAGACATCTTGAGCACACATGATGAAAGAGCACACGGTGGTGAGAGTGAGCCAGAAGAGCTGAGATCACAGTTGCCACGGGAGGGCCAGCCTCTTATACTATAGGATATTTGAGGTCTGCTTCCAGAGGCATCCTTTTGTCTGAAAGAAGACTTCTGAGCACATGGGTGTTGGCCTCTATGTTTCCCTTCACTGCAGTCCTAATTGCTGGAACCAGAGCTCACTGACACTTCCTCCTCAGACAGAATCTTTGTGTGGCAGTTTGAATATGCTTGGCCAAGGAAGTGGCGCTATTTGTATGTGTGGACTTGTTGGAATAGGTGTGGCCTTGTTGGAGGAAGTGTGTCATTGTGGATGTGGGCATTAAGACTCTCATCTTAGCTACCTGGAAACTAGTCTCCTAGTAGTCTTCAGATGAAGTTGTAGAACTCTCAGCTTCTGCACCATGCCTGCCTGGATGCTGCCATCCTCCTGCCTTGATGATACTGGACTGAATCTCTGAACCTGTAAGCCAGTCTCAAATAAATATTGTCCTTTAAAGAGTTGCCTTCATAGTGGTGTCTCTTCACAGCAATTGGAACCCTAAGACAGCCTTCTAGCCCACTGGGTACAGATCTCACAGAGAATGGGCACAGTGTGGCTGATGAAACAGGGACCTTCAAAGCTTGCCAACATGCAGGGAAACGTATCTCCTCTGTGTCAGTCCTTCCTCATCTCCAACCAATAAAAATAGTTAAATTTACCTCAGGTCCAAGACACAAGCCTTCTTCATAGGGACACTTGCTTTGTAGTGGATGACCATGCAGACATCTCAACTCTCAGTGGCTGGAATATGCCTTCAGTAGTTGTTATGTATAGAGTCTAGTTTCTAAAATATACTGAGACTTGTGTTCAGCTTTCTGTAATAGGAGTAGTTAACCCAGGCATTTGCCTGCACAGATTTCTACTTGTAACATTTACAGGAATTAAAAAAGCTGGACATGCTCTAACAATTTCTACATCTGGAGGGATAGGAATGAATTCCCTTACTAAGCTGAAGAAAGCTGGCACCATTTAAGCAACATTCAAGTACAGAAGACAAGCTAAAATGTGCCAAAAACAGTTCTGGTGAAAAGTCCTCCAGAGCCCAGGATGAACCAGATGAGCAGTAGGGGAAAGGCAGATGAGCCAGTTGTCCAAGGTAGAGTTGTCAGTCATGTGAGTCAAAGGTGGTAAAGGAATAACAAACTCTCTTGGTTAGGGTTTTACTGCTGTGAATAGATACCATGACCAAGGCAACTTATAAGGACAACATTTAATTGGGCTGGTTTACAGGTTCAGAGGTTCAGTCTAGTATCATCAAGGTGGGAACATGACAGCATCCAGGCAGGCATGGTACAGGGGGAGCTGAGAGCTCTACATCTTCATCTGAAGACTGCTAGCAGAATACTTGCTTCCAGGTAGCTAGGATGAGGATCTTAAAACCCACACCCACAGTGACACACCTACTCCATCAGGGCCACACTTACTCCAACAGGGCCACACCTACTCCAACAGGGCCATACTTACTCCAACAGGGCCACACCTTCTAACAGTACCATTTCCTGGGCTGAGCATATACAAACCATCATACTTCACACCCTGGCCCTCCATAGGCTTGTTTAAACAAATGAGTTATCGGGGCCACACCTAAACATAGTATAATGCAAAACACATTTAGTCCAACTTCCAAAGTTCCCATAGTCTCAATAATGTTAAAAATCCAAAGTTCAAAGTCTCCTCTGAGATTTATCCAGTCACTTAACTGTAATCCCCAAAGCAAGACAGGAAACCAGCTGGGCAAACTCCAAACTTTGCATCTCCATGTCTAATGTCAGAGCAGTCTTCAGATCTTTATTGACTGCAACAAACTTCTTTATCCTGGGCTGGCTCCACTTCCTGTTAGCAGATTTCCTCAGTAGATAGTCCACATCTCTGGCATCTCAAACATTTTGGGATCTCCAAGGCAACTTCATCTTTACAGCTTTTTGTATCAATGTCTGGGGCCCACACATGATCTTCTAGGCTCCTCTAAAAGGCCCGTCTCCAGCTTTGCCATCTGTAGCACTCTAAGCTCTGGTTGACTCCACTCCACTGCTTCTGCTGTTCTTGGTGATCATCCCATGTACTGGCATCTCCACCATACTAAGGTCTTCTGCTGCAACTAGGCTTCACCAATAGCCTCTCATAGGCTCTCTTCATGGTGCCAAGCCTCAACTTCTTTGCATGACCCCTTCAGTCCTAGGACATCAACTGTAACTGAGGCTGCATCTTCACCAATGGCCTTTCCTGGCTTATCACAGTGCCAGGTCTTAGCTGCTCTCCATAACCCCTTTATACCTTCAAACCCAGTACTACCTGGGTCATTAATTTGCTCCACCTAACCTCTGCTTCCCGGTGATTCTGCAGTCTCTCAAAACAGCATAGAATCTAGGGACCAAATATCCAATCATGTGAGCCTGTGCAAGGCATTTTCCATCCCAATAGTAACATCTACCCTGCACCCCGTGTTTGCCAACATTTCTAATCATGTTCCTGGACATTTCTTCACTTCTGCTTTCCAGTTTATATTTTTTAATCCATCTTTGTCTCTTTCAATAAAACACACCTATTTGGCTTCCACTTTCATTGTTTTGCAGATCAGAATTCCTTTATGACTGTTTTAAGTCTCATTTTTTTTTAACCAAAGCAACCAGCCTTACCCTTTCATTTCTAAACATGCTGAGCATGTTTACTCTCACTTCCAAGCCACACAGTTCTGTTACCCCAGTCCCCTGAGTCTGATTCCATTGCCTGTCACTTTTACAATGTGTTGTTTTACCCTTCTCTGCATGGTTGCCTATGATTGAGTGCTGGAAATTGATAGTAAATAACCCAGAAATAATTTGATCACTAAGTGAATGTCATCTTTCAAAGAGTATCTCCAACTGCTTCTGGCAAATAGCCTGAAGAGACAGTAATTCAAGATTTTATCCAGGGACTATGATTACCTAAAACTGGGTTTCCCTCTGTATAAACTGGAATGGCTTCAAGGGATTCTCCACTGTTAGCTCTTCAGGTTCCCACCTTAGAAGATGGAATTCCCTCCCCCTGGAAGCATGGCCTGAACCTACAAGGATGCCTAAGCTACTGCTATGATCCTTAGTCTCCCCCACACACATACACCAGCAGTTTTTCCCCAGAGGGAAGAAAGGCAGAAATGTGGGGCTAATTTGGGGTATTTAATTCTGAATCCTTACTCTTCTTCCTGGTGCCCATCACCTTGCTATCTCTTCTGTGGCTTCAAAGAGAAATAAAAAAATATTTTCCAGTGTTACTGCTTGCTGGTAAGGTCAAGTGTCCTTATATTTATTCTATTGTCATTGAATCAATGAGTTAAATTTTTTTTTGTCTTAAGGCTCACCCATTAATCGATATGACTGAAACACCAGTTCACACTTTCCTTTAGGAGACATAGGATATTTTCTGATTTATAATCTTTCCTTTGTGAATCTCTTCCCACATTCCATTTTGCAAAGCAACTTTGACATCTAAACACTAGCGTCTTTTTAATGTTGTAGGTGTCTGAAAGTAGGTTCCCATTACTCCATCATAAACTCCTTTATATTCACTCTTGAATTCAGAATGGCACAAGAGTGTTGATATGGATATGTACATTAGAGGAGGAAACAGCACAAATATATGCCACAATTCATATTATATAGATTTTTGAGAACCATAATCCTAAATCAGTGTTGGGATTCTGTACATATTTATGTATAATTTACCCCTGAATTTTCAGTATACTGTAAAACTCTAAATATATAGTTGATGTAGAGGCTGGTTTTAGATGAATCTAACTCATTTGCTGACAGATGCTTAACTCAATCTGGCTTTATAGGAATTCATAATGAGTAGTGAAGACATTCCCTAAGCATTTCTTTCATAATGACATGTCACAACAACAGAGAAGCCTGAGAGCTGCATGGTACAGGGGCCTGCTGTTACACTTCAGATTGATACAGCTACTGTGCCATTAATTGGCAATTCCTCAGGGATCTTCCACATTTCTGGCAGTAACCTATAGCAATATGCTTGGGCTCAAGACTGTTGGTACCCTGTGGTCAAAACAGCTGCCCCATAGAGAATGGAATTGTCTTAAGACGTCCACGCTCCTGACAGGTTGGGACATTAATATTTCATTAGAGGATAAGTCTTGAGTTGGTCTCTGAGCCCTTCATGTTCTGTGTGTGGCTTTTTCTGTCACTCACCATTCGTCTTAACATATTGATACCATCCTTTTGTATAAATGCCTCCTTTTTATTTAGTTCATGTGAGAGACACTTTTCATTCAACCACATGAAGTAGCTTTCTGCAAAACGCATTTAGTCATATGCTTGTTTTGGAAATTAAGACTGCATTTGGAAGGTGGCAGAAACCAGTCAGTATTGTCTCTCTGGCAATACGTTTCCCCTAGTCAGAATAGTTCCCAAGAGTGTGTAACTCCAACTCAGGCTAAGTAAATAAACTAAAGAGTCACTGAATGAAGAATATATAGTTGGATAACTGCAAATTCTCTTCCTTGGAGAAAAGGAGAAGACTGTTCTTTGGGCTTCCCATGGTGGGGTAAGGTGTGAGGAAATGGAAGAAAGGCTCATGGCCTGTCAGGGCCTTTGTCTCCTCAGCTCTGCAGGTCCAGCCCCTAGCATTCTACCACCTTCCTCGTGGACATCTTTTTGTTTCAACTGATCTATAAAGCATAAAACTGGATGTATTAACAGAAGTTTTTTTTTAGATTTTGGACTTAATGTGCTTTCTTTCTGTGATAACTTAGACAGAAACCCAGCAGTCACACAAAATAATATTATTTGATGCAAAATGCACTTGAACCATGAAGTAGAGGGAACTAACACTGTCTACTTTTTTTTTCCCTGAGAGCCTGAATTACCCACTCTTATCTTAAGCAGTGTGAAGGATATTTGTTGCCCATCGGTGACAAATTGGATCTCAGTTCAGCCTTCAAAGATGTGTTTGTCATTTCTGATGCTGACATCTGTCACACCTTTGACATTAGAGACTTGTGACCTTCCCAGAATGCAAGGACCACTCATGTCTTCTTGCTTTGAGCTGTGCTCATTTAGAACTGACTTTGTCCTGAGGCTAACCTTTAGGATTCATTCATGTGTGACCAAAGATACCAAAGGGTGTACTTTGTACTCCAGAATGAGTCTCATAAAACAGGTTCTCTCTGACCATTTCAGCTCCATGTAGATGACTGCTTTTCCTTCAGGGATGAAGTTATTTAGTTCCATGGATGTTGAATGAAATGAGCTCTGCACATGTCTGTGTCCCCAGCTGACTGGAAAAGTCCTGGGGCGTGATGATCACAAGCAATTCCTAGTTCTACATTTCCTCTTGTGACCTCCATTTGTTTAAGTCTCCCTTTCCTTTCTCGAAATCCAAGATTGAGTGTGACACTGTCAGGAATGAGTGAGGAAAACACCAGGCTAAGGCTCCTGCTTTTAATGCTCCACGAAAGTGGTCACTGATCTGTGGCTCTTCATGATGGGGGAACATGTTTTAAGAGGCAGCTGGTGATTGGCCATGACTATTTCTTCCTGTGCATGCTCTGACATTGATTATGTCTGCCTATTTGATGTAACTTCTGATTCTTACCCTGAGTCTTAAGAGAAGGCAAGTACTGCAGGACTCCTCTCTGCCAGCTACTTTCTTCACCCTTAGTTGGAAGTCTGAACTGTGATGTAGGCCAATGTGTGGGTTATAGGAGCCTACTATATACTGTATGTGACTGTATGTGACAGTATGGTGCTGTTGGATGGGGCCCAAGTCCTCTCTCATCAGGCCTGACTCTGCTGCCTGAGGTAAACTATCAGCCACTGATTCTTCTTTCATTTCCTGCTTCCTCCCTTACCCAGCAATATCACTTCAGTCTAGAGATACTTAATATTTACACAGCACCCTGGCTGTGTTTTTATCACCATGACTTGTCCCCATTATGAATTTTCTATAATTCATGATATAGTTACGACCTTACCCATCCATCTGTCATCTGTCTCATTCGGCAAACATGATTTTGACTCTGACTCTGACGACCTCACTTCTTCAGGCAGGACTCAGTTTACAAACCTATAAGTTGTATTTTAGATAGCAATAGTGATCTATCCTCCATTTAGATCCCTGTGTGTACCATGAGTGCTGGGACACACAGCCAAATCCTGAGCACTGTCCTAGCTTTACACAGCTTGTGCTTGACCAGGTCACTGAAGGCTCAGTGATGGCTCACTCACTCTTTCCTTCATTTAACACAGAAGAGGTGACTGGGTATCAGAGTTGAAGCTGCTTTACTGTGCTTACATAAGACATGGTAGCTAAGTGACACCATACTTCACAGGAGGCTGTGCCCTTGGCAGAACCTATGTGTGATAACTATTGCATACATAAAGGAAGCTCAGACCCCACTCAGCATTAAGAACGTAAGGTAGAAACAGACTCTTGTTTTTCATTGTACTTCTGTTCATCCAGTTCTTGAGAGTCTCAGAAGGAGCTGGAAAATCCATGGAAAGGCAGACAGGGGATTCAAATCCTACAGAGTGAAGTTCTGAAGGCTGCCAACAGATGAGTCTTGTGGCTCCATGGGCAGGAAATTATCTGATTCTTAGGGGTCTCGGGAGACAGTGAGGGTCACTCCGTGATGAGGGCTAAGGCCTGACACCATTGCAGATGTTCTAACATCAGCACTGGAGGTGGTGGCCCTGCTTTAACCTAAGTATTCTGGGACCCCACAGGGTTTCTGCTTTAGTAGGGGCCCAAGCCTCACAGCAAGTGTAGAAGAGTAGAGTATACTCTGGATGTAAGGGTGCACACATTCAGTGCCAGCACTCAGAAGGATTGTGAGTCAGGCTACATAGTCAGATCCTGTCTCAAACAAGAAGGGTGACCACCAGCTTCCATGAAGCAGGCTGTGGCTTCTCGGTGCAGGTTATTAGCAGAGCAAGCACAGAGGGATCGCTCTTATGGAAGTGTATGTTGTAGAGCATATGCAGAGAGGGGGGAGAGGCTCAAAGAGTGGTCTTAGAGCATGAAGGTTTAGCATTTAATCCAACAGTTATTTAAAACTTAAATGTAAACGATTGGCATTAAATAGCACTGGCATCTACCTTCTTCCTCTTTTGTAAAAGAGCTTTGACAATGGAATTAGAGGTTTGATTTCTTCTCCTGGAGTGGGAATACATTTTGAATAGATGAGCCAGGTGACAAGGAGGTGACTTGGTACGCTTCACTTGGTATCCTTCCCACTCACATCTCAGAGTGAACTGAAGTTTGCTTCATTTAAAATGTTCGTGTGATTTAAATGATGGGTTATACCGAGCCTTGCAGAAGCTGTCTCATTCAGGAGATTAAATAACACCTATGAGTTGGCTGCACATGGATGGGAGCATCCATCTGGCCAAGGCTTCTGGTCTCTCACTTGGAACCAGTGGGAGCTGACCATTGTGTCATCAGAGATGATGGCATTGTAAGAGAACCCAACTGGACCATAAATCTGACTAGCAAAGTCCCTGTACTCAGGGAAGTCCTGGGACACCCGGTGGTTCACACACATCATCTTGACTGGGACAGGACAGCAAGCCAAGGATCCATAAATGGAAGCTGTGAGTGATGGGTGGGAAGGAGGGGCATGAAGCTGTCAGTGATAGGCAAGGGAGGAGGAGCATGAAACTGTGAGTGATGGGCAGAGGAGGAGGGGCATGAAGCTGTGAGTGATGTGTGGGAAGGAGGGGCATGAAGCTGTCAGTGATGGGCAAAAGAGGAGGGGCATGAAGCTGTCAATGATGGGCAGAGGAGGAGGAACATGAAACTGTGAGTGATGGGCAGAGGAGAAGGGGCATGAAGCTGTGAGTGATGGGCAGAGGAGGAGGGGCATGAAGCTGTGAGTGATGGGCATAGGAGGAGGGGCATGAAGCTGTCAATGATGGGCAGAGGAGGAGGGGCATGAAGCTGTGAGTGATGGGTGGGGAGGAAGGGCATGAAAGAGGTCCAGTGGGGTGGAACTAGGCCACATCAGGGATACCTAGCTGGAACACTCATGAAAATGTGTTCCTATAGCTCCCTGACTCGTACTCAAATGTTAACTTCTCCAGTCCTTCCTTGACCAGTAACAGCAACTGCGATGTCCAGCCCACTCTGCCTGGCTTTCTCTAGGATATTTCTCCTAAGACATAGCACTTAAATCACAGTGTGTCTCATTTCTCTCATTTATCATTGGTTTCTTTTTTATCCTCAGTTTCTTTTTTATGAGCACATTGTAGTTTGATTTAAGTAATGCCCAAGGCCTACAAAACTTCTTGACACACATGGATTGACATAATAAAAAAGAAGAAAGCCGGGCGGTGGTGGCGCACGCCTTTAATCCCAGCACTTGGGAGGCAGAGGCAGGCGGATTTCTGAGTTCGAGGCCAGCCTGGTCTACAGAGTGAGTTCCAGGACAGCCAGGGCAACACAGAGAAACCCTGTCTCGAAAAACCAAAAAAAAAAAAAAGAAGATAGAAATTGTATTTTAAATACCCAAACAGAATTGACAAGATCAACCTCACACTATGATGGATTAAAATTTGCTTTAAACACCACGGAAAAGCTTGTGATTTATAGTACAATGGAAAATGTTGAAATAGTTTCACATTGATCTATTTAATTGATAAGGTATGTATGTTGTGTGTGTGTGTAACACAAAAAGTTAATATATAAATAGGAAAGGAAAAGAAAATATATCCCTTTTTACTTGAAGTCTTTATTAAAAAGACATGGATTTTTGCAAGAAAAACATCAATCTTGAGTCTATAAAGACTAGTGTCTTTCAAAATGTTGAGATAAAATATTTTATGAAACAAGAATTGTCTAACAGTTTTCTTGTAATGGGGAAAAAAAACTTTGCGCATCAACATATCTGAGGGCATTTACCAATGGTGGGGGAGTCATGGTTGTAGCAGTCACATTATAAATTCTTTTTTGAATATCATCAGGCATAGCTTTGTAACAGTTTGCAAATAAAATAGGGGATGCATTGATTACTATGTTTATCACTGTGAAACCCAAATACTCCTTGGGCTTAGCTGTCTTCATGTAGTCACTCATCTATTCATTTACTCTGTTAATCAATGCATATTTACCAGTCCACAGAAGACACTGAGGTATGGGTTATATAGCACAGGAATTTCATACTCTCTGTCATTGTGATTCAATTTCCCACCCCTCCTGCACACCCAACTCTGTACACCAAGAAGGCTGAGTCGTACTCAGCCTGCAACCAAGGCATGAGGCTCATACGAGTGGAGCACTGGGCCAGACACTCCTGAGATGCCCCACAGGACCAGCAAGGGAAACATGGTCACCCTCTGATGAGTCTTGTAAGCCAATTTCAAGGTTGGACTTGGCTCATCTAATATATCCCCATCTGTGCTGTAGGTGAGCTACAGCATCAGGAACATGATTGTGCTAGGGAGCTGAGGAGTAACTGACAGGCTTAGCAGCTCACAGAAGCAGCACTGGTTTCTGTAGCCATCACCCTGCATACTGAAAAAGGTATACAGGTATTGAATTGGGGAAGTTGTAATTGGATTGGATGTTATATTTCCAGTGTGTTTTATTTATGAAGACAGGAAGTCCACAGTGACAGGAATAGAAAATAATTACTACAAGACAGAGAGAAAGTGGTCCAAGAGTTCTGTGCTGGGTGGTTTTAACTGCCAACTTGACACGACCCAACATTACCAGGGAAGAGAGTCTCAGTGAAGAATTCTCTAGACCAGGTTAGCCTGTGGGCATGTCTGTGGGGAATTGTCTTGATTGTTAGTTGAGAAGGGAAGACCCAGACCAGTAAGAGTGATGCTAATTTTAAACTTAAGCCTTCAACTGTGTAAGAGTTAAGAAAGTCACAAGCAAGGATACATTTATTATCTTTGTTCTTGATTATGGATATGATATGACTAGTTACTTGAGTTTCTGCTTAACTTCCCCTAAATGAATGATGGGAGGTTAGAATTTTAAGTCAAATAAACCATGACTTCCCATGGGTTGCCTTCTAGCAGAGCATTTGTGAATAGTTAACTCCTCTCCAACATTCACTCACCACGTCAACCTTGGCTCTGTCTTCACACCCCAGAGATTTGCTCCATTGTATAACACAAAACTATATCAGTATCAACTGTATCAGTTAGTTCAAGACATGATAACTTTGTCTTTTTTTTTTTCCACAATCAAGACTGATACAAGGAATTACAGGTGAGTTTCCCCAGAGACAGCACACCCTCCTGGAAACTGACCTATGGGGTTATGAAGGGACAGAGAACATCACCAGAGACAGTCAGGACTGACAGAGATCTAAAATGGAGGGAGAATGCTAACTTCCTCTCTTGCAAAGGTCCCCAGAGGATCCTGAGTCAATATGTCAGATCACCTTCCCTTGGCTTGATTTTCCTTCTCATTTGGTGATAATTAATTGTCAGATGGGTCTAAGTTGAAATTGGATGTGGAATCAATAATACATTCTGCCTTGATTTTTTTCTTATTATCTAGACTTTGCCCTTCTCCCTTAACCATGATGATAGAATGACATTTTCAAACTGTGCAGTACCTGCCATTTGAAGTGTATGGTCTTATAAAAACATGTGGGGATGACCACAAGGACACCATACTGCTAGGGATGATGTACTCTGCAGCTGCTGCCTGCCCCACATGTAGTCCTGCTGGCCCAGGTGTGCCCAGCTGTGTCAATAGAGGCTCCCCTGGTTACCCAAACTCTGATCTGTGCAGGGCTAACAGGGATGGACAAGTGCCCTTTGATTCTGGACACTAAGTGGAAACAGGAGGCAGATGGGTAAATACCAGTCTCTCCACCTGCTGGATGATTGCTTATGGCCACAGGCTGATGTGACTCCGGATCCCATTCTGAGCAAGCAGATATGAGTGGGAGCTGCTGCCCCTGCTGTATCCCAGGTAATCTCAGATGTGGCTCAGAGTTCGGGCCAGCCTTTCCTCAGGGTCTATACTCACTGAATGTGATTGTTTAAATAAGAATGGCCGCATGGCCTCATATATTTTAATGCTTAGTCATCAGGGAGAGGATCTGTTTGAAAGGATTACAAGGTATGGCTTTTTGGAGGAAGTATTTCACTGGACTTAGGTGTTGAGGCTGCAAAGAGCCTTGTAAGGCTCACATAAGTTCTCTCTCCCTGACTTCCGATGTAACCTTCAGCTCCTTCTCCAGCACCATGTCTGCCTGCATGCTGCCATGCTCCCCACCATGCTGATCATGGACTAAACCTCTGAAACTGTCAGCCATCCTCCAACTAAATGATTTCTTTTATAAGAGTTACCATGGTCATCACATCTCTCACAGCAATAGAATATTGATTAAGACACTGGCCTTCCCTCGAACCCCAAGGAAGCATTGTTTTCCCATTCTGGAGCATGAAGTGGTCAGTTCCATGCTTTTCTGTGTCCACATGGCTGTCGTTGTGCTTTCCCCACACTTGGGGACGTCTGGAGAGTCGGTGTCTGCCTTCCTCACCTTCTTCTCACTTCACTATCCTAGTCTACATGGCACCCCTCACATTGCTTCTGACACTCGTTCAAGTCCAGATTTATAGTCAGCAAAGAGTCTAGTATCCTGTAGTAGGAAAAGCCAACACTGGCTCCCCCAGGAAGGTTATCTAAACTGATTATTCGTTTACAGGATCATAAACTATGGGTCTAACTATGGGTTCTGTGTTCCAGGTTTCCCAGCTATAGATAAAGATAAAATCCAAGGAATGGCCCAGCTCAGAGGCCGATGAGCACTGTAGAAGAGCCTATTCCATAGCTAGCAGCATCCCACTCCCCCATCAAAGAGTGAGTTTTTTCAACTGAGGGAACAAGTCCAGGCAGGCAGCAGGATAGACCTTGCACGGCTCTGAACATCTGCAGACTGGGTCTGAGGAGGTTGCTGGAGCAAAGAGTCCCATTATGCAAGATCTCACCCTGGGCACAGGGAAGTGGTATTCTGCTTTCTACTGGACTGGAGGTGCCAATCTCAGGAATGGAAGCACCATGTATACAGCCTTGGTGGTCTGTGGTCTCCAGGCAGGAGTCTGAGGATCTGTGGGTATCAGTGACTTGTCTATGGCTTCCCACTCCCTGTACACGTTAATCCTTCACCCACTCCCTTGGCTTTCCTGGCAGCCATGACACCTAAGCTCAGCCACCATCAGCATCTGCTATGGCCTTGGCAAAGAAGTCCTTAAAATGTAAGGTTTCTGCGTAGGAGTTCTTATGCATGAGCTCCTTTCTACATGGCTCTCACCCATCGAGTGGCTTCCAAAGGGACAGCCAAACTGTAGGAGCCACAAGAGACTAGGTTGTGCCTCTGTTTACCAGGTTCTCATTGTAATTTTTTCCTTGCTGCTTGGTAGGAATGCACAATTGTCTGGTGAGGATTCTGGTGTCTTTAGAAGAAAGATCTTTAAAACTTAGTTGTTTGAGTGGAATAATCCCTGTCCTGAACACACACACACACACACACACACACACACACACTTACCCTAAGCAATCCAGCCTACAATGCAGGCAAGCTCCATTTTGAAGTTTGTCCAACCCTGGAGGCATTTATGTGTAAGACAAATCCCTTCTCCCAGTGTTACCTGACACTCTCTATACATGTCCTCACTCACTGCTGCAGAGTGGAGTCTCAGTCCTGCCTATGGGTTAACAGACCCAAGAGGTAGCAGCTGACGGACATCTTACAGAGCTGCTTCAGTGGACACATAGGGAGAGGCCCAAGGGAGGGTTACCTGAGGACCCTGTACAGAGAGGTAGCTCTGGAGACGGAATCAGGAACACATTTAAGTTGTTTGAAGAGGTCTCTCGAGTCACAGGGTAGTGAATCTGGCTTGGAATCATCCGATGGCGTTCCTTTTTCATCCCTGCTCTACACCTGGAGCTTGTATTGAATCTGCAGCATAGAGTAATGTGGTAATGGAGAGTCCCTTCTATTCCGGCTCCCGCTCCGCCTCATGTTATCAACTTCTCGGTATTTTCAGAAGTCCTCCAGGATTGCTCGTGGCAGCAATGGGCAGAATGGGCAGAATGCAAAGACATCTAACTAAGCACCACCTCCCCAGGCATTTGCCCAGCAGCGTTCAGGCTCTCTTCAGGAATCCTGTGGGTCCCTCAGGCACCGAGCGCAGTGCCGGTTCCAACCAGTAGAGGGAGAGCGCAGAGATCTGCAGAGGCTCTGGCTGTGTGTGTCACACTGTGTGTGTCATGGCGCTGGTGGCATCTGCCAGCCGTTTACCGTCAGAACTGGCTTCAGCCGGTGCCAATCAGTGCTGCGCCGTGGGCACCTTCCCTGGACCCGAGTCAGCCCAGATCGTTCCTAGTAAGAAGCACTAATTAGCGTACAAATGGCAGGCCTGCCTTTCCTCTGCCCAGCTCAACTTCCCAGGGAGTCCTGGACTTGTCCAGGCTACATCCACAGATCTGGTCAAACCCCCACCTGATTAGGAAACCCAGTCCTAATGATGTTTGGGTGGGGTCACCATGGAGTCCCAGATCTGCCCAGGGTGCATCTGCAGGCCTGGTCAAACCCCGACTGCCTGGGAGAGCCAGGCCTGAGGATGCTTGAAAAGAGTCCCAATGCATTCAGCCTGACAGCTCCCTGCTGGGCACCGGAAACTACAGAAAATTGGAGTCTAAAGGGTCACTGTGGTACGGTGGGCACACAGCCAGTGTCCTGACAGAACCTCCTATCCCTCATCGGGTCCCTGCCTTGCTTTTGTTTCATTCCCGATTTTCTGATCCCTAGAATCGAATCCTGACATTGACTTGTGATTGAGGACTCAAGCAGATTCTATCCCTGCCCAGACTCACGACCTTTCTAGCTGTTCTTAGCAATAAGTGTGTCACCAGGAGCAAATTGGCCTGTCAGGAAGGACAAAGACACACAGGACAGCCAGAACTTGTCTCTTGTTCCTTGAGGTAAAGCAAAATGCAAGGACATTTTTTTTTTCTTCTTTAAATCTGACAAAATGGCAGCAGGAAGAAATATTCTGGGGAATTTCTTATATTTTTCCCTCTGAACTATAGACAGTTATGCAGCCCCACATTAGCTTTTAACTGTGATTCATGAGGTAATAGTGGAATCATTAGTGCAAGAAGTCATTTTTCATGCTAAAATTCCTTTCTTTATTACCTTTCTCCTTACAGTGCACCGTAGCCATTTGATTCTGGAAGAAGACAGTCAGGACACACAAACAGTAGTGTGTGGTGTGTTGAGAACTTTGGAGGAGGACGTCCTTGCTCTGTGGTATCCAGCATGCATCAGCTGCTCCTGTGATTGAGATCTTTTGTGAAATGTCGCTTCTGCTTTCTCCACAGAGAACTCTGAAAGGTTCTTGAGAATGACACATCTCTAGCAAGCCATGAGGGCCAAATGTTCCTAAATTAATTTCATCTGTAACCTTGCTTGTCTGAAGTCCACAGTTTCATTCTTAACTTCCTAACTAGGACAGTCATCTGAGTACACACATCCCTGTGGACTCTGCAAGGACATGCACTCCCCCAAATGATGGGGACAGAATAAGTGGCAGGGCTCTCTCTCAGCATGGGTCTGTAGCTTGCTCCTCTGGCCTATGAGCTTCCTGGGATTTAAAAATCCAACCCCTCCCCCTCTGTGTGTTACCTCTGAGCTTACAGATGATCCCAAGTTAATTCTCATCAATCCCCAGACTAGAAAGAGACGGTGGGCAGGAAAGATGGGGCTACTGTGTCATGAAAGGAGAGAGTCCCCATACATTCTCACCTGTCTGTACCCATCTGTTAAAATGGCTGCTAAGTATTCTCTCCTCGAGGTCCAATCTCTGTCTCTGTCTGTCTCTGTCACTCTCTCCTCCCCTCTACCTATGTGTGTGTGTCCCTCTCTTATTGTACTTTATTCTTTCTAGTACCACTTAACTACTCAAAATGGAATTGAGATCATTGTTCAAATGTTTAAAGCTCCTACTCACCACAGACCCTAAGCAAGACCTCATGAGACTCACGGATCCTTTAAATTTAGGATTTGTGTTTTCTGGAAATGCCTGGCTAGCCCAGTGAATATTGCAAAGGCATGATCTAGTCTCTGAGGCCTGGACAGGAAGAAAGAACATATCTGAGGGCTGTTTCATAATGTAATGAAATGATCAATCATTTAAAATTTCTTTCTACAACACCCTTCACTTTAGTCAAATAAAAGTATTGGGGTACATATAGGTGCCTACTGTCCCTGTTCCCTGTGGCCCTCCTCAATCTATCACCAATGCAATAAAAGAAATCGGTGACAATTAACTTCCTCCACTTAATTTTTTTTTAATTGCCCCAACCCCAGCACTATATGGATTCTACCTTTTACAGCTCAGTCTCTAATAAGCATAAACCATGCAATTTTGCTCTAGATATTTTCAGCTTGCCAGTCTACTTGGCTTTATGACTGTAGCTCAGGTTCACTGGAGTAATACTGGCCGTCATTCTATCAGGTCAACTAATAAATGGACTGCTTATCCCACAGACACTGTTTTATACCCAAGTGCACGTATTATTACTTCTAACAAGATGACCCCAGAATGTGATTTATCCCTCCACTAGCAGACACCAACAGGGCACCGTTTGATCTAACAGAGTTAACACCATCCTACATTGGATATACTGCAGGACCATTTATTCTATCTTTATGGTGAAGCACATCAATTATTGTAGTCAATGCCCTAACACCCACACTACCCCTAGGAGCATGGCATGATACCTTCCCTCCAGAGGGAATTTTTGCAACTTTATAGTTAGAACTTTGTTTATCACCACTACAGTCTTATAAACTTGCCCTTAATTTTGGCATAACCAAGTAGTACATTTATTATGAAATAACTAACTTTCTATGTAGGACCAATTTTCATTCCTATTTGTATTTCAACTTTCCTTTATGCATAGAACATGCCTAAAGGTTAGAGTGATACAGTAAGCAATAGATGTTTACTCCATTGTATTTCTAGACTTATAGGAATTGAACCCAGTCTTTAGAAGTCAAAACTCTCTCATACCTAGTGTGCTTTATTCTATAATAAGGTCGTGAGATGCAACATTGGACACAAACCCCTGAGCATCTGATACAGTGTCCCTATATTAATTATCTTGTAATCTGTGCTGTTAGCTTAACAGCCATTACATCAAGCTCACTCATCATTGTATTCAGTCCACACTTACTATTTACATCTGCAGATTGGAAATAAGCACACAAGCAAGTGTCTTAATTTTTATTAACAAACCATGATTTCTGGAAGCAAGAAATGAATTTTTTTAATGCAACTGCTTAAGTTGCATGGGCAAACCACTATTAGATCCTTAATGTGGGGTAGTGACTACAGTTATAAATTAGTGTATAATGCAATCCTGTTATAAAACTAGGTACCTCTAGCCAAGGAGCTATTATTGATTGCTGCCGGGGAAGAGAACATGAGTTCTCTCTGTTGATGGGCCACTTAGAAGTTATCCATACTCCAGCAGATGGTCCTACATGTGTGCACATAGAGGCAGTACTGAGTGGATTAGTGGGTTTAAAAACAGAACATATGAAGTTGTGGAGGGAGATAGGAAGAAGTCATTTGAGAGGAGGGAATGGTGGGTTGGTTTTCTTGAAGCACGTTATATGCAGGCATGACATGACACTCAAACAATGAAAGGGGGAGACATTAAACCTTAACTCCAACTCACTTCACTTTGAATTTCAGGAATAACTCAAGGCATTTCCCTAATGTTTATAATGTGTTTCAAATTGACCCCTGAAATATCCCCACCTTCAGTTTTATTTCTGATATCTCATGTATTCTAGCAGGAGCATGGGGTGGACTAAACCAAAATTAAGTATGGGAAACCTTAGCGTAATAATCGATTGTCCAGGTAGAATGAATAACAGCTATTATTGTCTATTCGTAATATTACTGGATCCCCTAGCTCATATGCCATTAGCCAACATTCTCAACTGTTTATGTTAATTTAAATATAAATACATTACCACTATCCTGTCGATAAAATAAATTACCTTTAACAGTCTGAACCATCCCAGCAACTCTTCTTTGCCCCTGTTAGTAGGATTTCTACTTAAGTGACGTATCATATGACTTCTCTAGTCTATATTCCTAATCTTATTTCCATTACAGACAAGACACAAAATAACAACTCAAGCACCTAAATTACTTATGAGCTCTTCCTGTGTGTTGTGACCCCTCTCTCACTCTCCCTAGCTCCTCTGACCCTAATTAACTAGAAGTTTAGGTCAAATTCAGACCCAGACCAAGGGGCTTCTAAGCGATAAGCAAGTTAAACACTTAGGTTCTGATGTTAAGGACTGTGGGAATTTATCCTACATTTGGTGAATACAAATCAAACACTTTAATTAAACTAAATCCTTACTAAATTTGCAGTGGCTGACCCCTCATGATGATAACCTAATACCCCATTTAACATTTAAATACCCCAATCAGATGGCTTTAATCTATTCCTCTGCCACCAGGAGATGGAGGGAGACAAAAAGTCAAATATACAGCCAGACTGAATAGATGGGTCTTGTCACCACATTACTGGGATTTTACCATATTCCTGGACACCTGCCCCTCCAGGTTCAGCATATTGCTCCCCTGAACATCCATGGTATCTTCTTTTCTGTTCTCAGGTGAGCCTGACTGGGCAGACCAGATGCTCAGCATTCAGCTGACTAAAGATGTGAGCCAGATTCCTCATTCCAGAGGCCATATCCATGTCTTCCAGGCTCCATTAGGAGTGCCACCTCATTAGTCTATGGTTCTGACCCACTAGGAATACACACTGTCTTGACTTCATTCCTTCACTGGACTTCTTAATTCAATCAAGTGGGAAATCAGGATTAAATATCACATACTAAAATATGTGTTGGCCTTCACAGTTAGGTGGAAAGCCACAGATGTGTTGAAATGTACCTCAAGGACTAAGACGCATACTCAGCCCCCTCCTCCTGTTGGTACACTCTTACCTTGAGGAGAGGATATTTTGATCTACATGTGTGTGTTTGATGCTTAACTTTCTTTTTTTAATTACAATTCTCCTTGAAAGGGAAAGACACTAAGATGAGAGCATTGCACCTCATCATCGGCTGGTGATACGGTGGATGCTGAGAAGGTGTGTGCCTGTCAGCCTCTTCTCCTGAGATCTCAACAAACTTATTGCACATCACAGTCCCCTTCCACATGAGCTGTATTCATCCTCACCTACACAGACTCACCCGATTGTGCTAGAAAGCTCAAGATGGTAAACAAGACACTAGAAACTGTTTGAGTGTGATCTGAAATGAGGCAGAGAGAGAACAGAGCAACAGACACAAACTATGTTATCCCACTACGAATGACATTTGCTTCATGGGTCTTGAGAGTGATACAACCAAATGAGAGATATTGAGATGCTTCTCAATGTGCATGAGTGTGTGCATGCATCCATGTGTGTGGGTGTCTATTAGTGAGTACATGAAGGTGTGTGTGCACCTGAGCATATGCATGCTTGCATATGTGTGTTTACCTGTGTGTGTATGAGTGTATTTGTGCATGCAAGCATGTATGTGTGTGCATGGGTGCATGCATGCATGTGTGTATATATGAGTGCATGCATGTATGTGCACATATATATGTATGAGTCCAAGTATGTGTGCATGTGTGTGTGTTTACCTGTATGTGTATGAGTACAAGTGTTTGTGCATGCATGTATGCATGTGTGTGCATGGGTGCATGCATGCATGAATATGAATTTGTGCATGTATGTATATATGTATGAGTGGCAGGGTACATGCATGCATAGATGTGTACATGAGTGCATGCCTGCATATGTGTGTACATATATATGTATAAGTCTAAGTGTATATATGTGCATGTGTGTGTATGAGTGTGCATATGCATGCATGTGTGTGTACATGTATGTATAAGTACATGATATATGCATGTGTGTGTGTACTTGTGTGTATGTGTATGACTGTGAGTGTGGATGCATGTTCATGCACTCACAGATAAGCAGGCTGTACATAGCTCTCAGCCAACACTGAGACCCAAGGAAATCTACAAAAGACACACATTCCATGCAGTAAGGAAGAGGTGTCAAAGAAAGACCTGGGACATGGGCCATGGCCAGTTTGCTGTCACTTCCAAGGATGTCAGAAAGAGATATAAGAGGCTCCTAGCTGAGCAGAGTATGGCCACCTCCCAGCTCAGACCTCATGAACACATCTCCTTGCCTCGCTCAGTTGGGCCTTTCGTTATGTTCAGGAGTGTAAGCAGTAGCTTCACTATCTCTAAAGAGAACATCTCTTTTCTGCTCTTGACAGCACATCAACGTGACAAATGTTCAGTCTTGGCACAGATGCTAACAGCCCCTAGGAAACAGAATGGTAATGCAAGCTGCTCCTGCTCTGGTGCTGTAGTATTCCAAGTGGCTTCAGGGAGTGGCCAAGACCCCTGCTACACTGAGCAGCAGTGGGTGACACACTGTCCTGAGAAAGCACTGCCTTGTTTAGTCCACAGGGTGATGAGTGTTGAGGTCCTTGCTCCCTTTGTCCCTCCAGCTTTATGTTCTTTATGACAGAGTTACCCTGTGATGATGAGCATTGAGGAATTCTTATATTATGATCTCTTTCTGTGCCCATTCCCTGGGCTCTGAGATGACTGAGGCCTCCAGCCATCTTACTTTCGCTCTCTGAGTTGTTGTTGAGATCCTGGCGGGCTGCTGAAGATGTTCAACCTGGCTCTCTCCTCCACTGCCTTCTCTGTTGAGCACATCTGGTTCTGGTAACCCCTTTCCTTTGAGGTCATTTCTCTTGTGACACTTATTCCTTGCCTCCTCAATCACGGGGCAGGTATTGGCCTCCCAAACTACACAGCTCCCCTAAGAGCAGCTGTGCTTCCACATGGGTTGCAGGAAACATTAAAAATGACTGGCAGGCTTCCCTCACTACCAGCGGCCACTCTCTGCCCCAGCATGGTCCCACCAGGCTACTCTCAGCCTGCCAACTCTCCAGTGGGGCTGGAGCTCCTGAGTTCCCTTTGCTGCCACACCAGTCCCATGCAACAACCGTTCACCCTGTGGTCAGTTGCCACAATACCCAGCACCCGGTAGAAACAAAACTCTAAAAGCTTATAATTAACAAGTCAGATTTATATATCAATAAATTCTCAATTCATAAGATGCCAATACAATAATTTCAGAACTAATTGATAATAATAAAAGGTGCCCACCTAGATTAGACAAATTATCCCAAGTATTCTAACCTTTATGATATCATAACTACCTGTGACTATTTAAAGCCACACTGGTTCAGGTCCTTCTTCCTGTTCATCTGCCTCATCTTGATTTTTTTTTTCTCCTGAGGTGTGCTCTATCTCTGTAACGCTTAACTCTGTCTCCCTTTCCTCTGTCCAATCACAGGCCTCCTGCTGCACTAATATTTTGGTGTGATTGGACAGGGAAAATCCTGTCACACACATGAATGAGTAGTGCTGCTGTCAGACCCTCTTGGCAGTCTTGTGGGCTGGGCTTCTATTTGAACGGCTTCAACCAAATGCTGCAGGCATTTGCCTCCATGTACATAGGGTCATGGAAGTGTTACTGATGCACACTGGAAGCCCAGAGGAAGAAAAGTGGACATTTTGCTCTGTTGCAGTTATCGAATGCTTCTATCTTATCTCGGTGTGTTCCCTTCACTTGGGCACTCTGCAGTAGCTGACTTAAGTGGCTCTCCTCCAGGGGCAGCTTGTCTATTCTGAAAGCATCCCAGGGTGGTTGGCATAGGCACCAGGTGACATGGTGTTGGTTGTGGCTGGGTTTTCCTCAGACTCTGAGTAAAAAGCTTATGGCTTTGGGGTACTGGAATAGGTGTGGCCGGCTGGGAACACTTTGAACTCTGCTCTACCCCTTCTCTTTCCATTAATTTTAAAATTGTCTATTAATTTTTAAAATGTCTCCCTTAACAGAGGCAAATGCAGATTTTCTGCAATTTCACCAGTTTTGTAGAGATTGTGCCATCCCTCCAGCTGCCAACATTCTTCCTCCAGTGTGAATGGAGAAAGAGGCAGACACCTCTACTCCTCTGCAGCTTCTACCGTTTTTCTTATTTTTTCTCTTCAAGCTTCAGTAATATCATCACCAGCCCCTTCCAACTACCCAAGGACCAATCTGAGTGCCTCCCTTGGCATTACCATCCCCATCGATCCCAAATCAAACCATCTCTGTTTCTTAAATCACATCTGATTTCCCTATCCTAACAATGCCACCCATGTTGGGTCTGACCTATGCTATGCAATGCAACGGACTCCTTCACAGTGGGATGAAAGCTCCCACTGTGAGCATCAAAATCACCCTACCTGTAGCTACTCCCCTGATCAGAGCTGCTGCGCCTCTGTCCCCTTCCAGGGAAAACAGATAACCAGACATGGTGTGTATTTTCCCTCTGGATCTGAAATACGCACCTATCCCTTCTCTACAGCTGGGTCTTCTCTTTTGTCCACAACCTCTCACCTCAGAAACAAAGTAACTGTGTAACGATTTCTCCTGCCAAGTTCCCTTTCTTCCTATATTACTTATTTGTCCTTTAAACAGACTATTGCTCAGAATGTTAACATGACCTAGCTTTCTCACTCAAAATCTGATGTAAAACTGTTACAAAGTCAATTCAGCCTGGACAATGCGGAATCTCATTAAATGTTCCTGTATGCTAGTGGAAAGGATGCCGTGTATTAGCTGAGCCTTGACAGAAACATGAGGTCAGGGAGAAGATTTATGTTCATAAACCTGATACCAATCACATGCATGCCCCTCCCACAAGGATCTGTCAATCATATAACCAACCATCTTCTTCTTTGTATGAATACCTTGTGTGTGTGTTATGTTGTGTTGTGTTTGAGAATGAGATATGCCCACGACACAAGCCCCAGCCACCCTCTGATTAGAAGAGTTTCCACTGGTGTTTCCATTCTGCCAAATGCTTTCTCATGTTCTAAGCCTCTGCTTCATAAACTGTGGTTCCAATATATGTGGAGCTTCTGAAAAAAACACCCCTTAAAGGTTTCTAAACACTCAATGATCAAAACTAAGTAAAAACCAAACAGACAAAGAATCCAAGGTCTTTCTGACAAAGCTTGAATCACGTGGCTTCACCTGAGCCTGGTTCTGAACACAGGAGTAGGAGCACTTGGCACTGGTCCACACAACAGCAGCAGGTGGTGCCTGAGACTCCTCAGCCCAGATTTGATATTGCATATGAGACATTTTCTTCTCCTAAAAACCTAAATTTAATTACAAAAATCAAAGACTTAATAATTTTATGCCATCAATTCTCATGCAAGTGTCAAATTAGTAGATCTTATCTTTCCATTGTGTTAGGATGTCTGATTTTAAAGGTTGCTTTTTGGTTCCTGACTTGGGTATCATGCAGCATCATTAAATACATTTTTGGCTGGGGACGAGGACAGAATTCTAACAATTTCTGAAATGTTCCATGGTGGTTTGAATGAGAATGGTTCCCACAGGCTCATAGATCTAAATGCTTGGTCCCTAGTTAGTGGAACTCTTTGGAGAGTATTAGGAGGCGTGACCTTGTTGGAGAAGATGTGTCACTGGGGTAGGCTCTGAGATTTCCACCGACTCACCCCATTCACATTCTCTCTCCCCACCCCTGTCTCTCTCTCTCTCCTCATCTCTCCCCTCTCTCTCCCCCGCCTCCTGCCTATCAATCAAGATGTAAGCTCTTAGCTACTGCTCTAGTACCACACCTGCCCACCCACTGCCATGCTTGCCACTATGACAATCATGATCTCTAACCCTCTAAACCTTTAAAACGAAAATAAATTCTTCTATAAGTCGTCTTTCTCATAGTGCCTCATCATATCATAGGAAAGTAACTAAGACATGGCCTTACATACATTTCTGTCATTTTCTACATATATTTATGCAAATTAGTATTTTCAGCATTAATGGCTATTATAAATCAAAGTACCAACAAACTCAGAAAAGGCATGAAACATGATCTATATCCGGCATAACAAAGATTAGTCCAAGACTTAATTGTTTACATAAAATAAACAAGCAAATTCCTCTTCTTTGTAAATTTTATTTTCTCTTCAATAAATGGTAAAATTTTATGTACAACAAAGGATTATTTTAAAATAAATTTCCTGATTTTTTTCTTAGTAAATGTTTAATTTCTAAACCTATCTTTTCTAACTGTACATACCACCTGAGTACCATGTATACAACATTTTATTGGCATCAAGGGATCATCAGTGAGAAACAGCTTTGAATTGTTAATATGTGTAAATATTTACTCTTGGTAGGAATAGAAGTCGATAGAAGACATGAAAAGGGGCTCATGAACCGAGGGAGGAAAAGGAGGTTTTAGGGGAAGGTGGGGAAGACAAATGAACCCTTTCCATTTGTGATTGCCGTTACCATAGAGATGGTAAAAACTCAGTCTAGCATAGTGTAGATGCTTCCATGCAAGGTCCTGCTCATTGCCTCTGACTCACTGTGAACCTGAAGTTGCAGCCCGTGCAACAGGGTGGTGTGTGAGGAGGGGATCTCAGTGCTCTGGAGGCTACAGTTAGCATGAATGACTCAGCACCAATCATGGAGAAGAGACCTACTTGTTGATGCTTCTCTTTATATTGCATATTTTATTTCTATACATATGTATACAAGCATATGCTTACAATGTATACCCCACAGTGTATATTCAATATAATTCAGTACATTCAAAGTGTAAATTCTGGTTTACATGTGAGTTTATTTGTGAATGAAAAAAACCCATGTCAATGTATTTTAGGAGTATTTATGTTTGATCTGTGTGTGGAGGAAATTTGTCAGTGTTATAATAACAACAGAAATTCAGCAATGAAAAGTGATTGGTTTGATTGGGCATGGTGTTATGCCAATGAACAGGTCAAAGGTAAAGAAACAAGGCTTTCTGGGTAAATATTTGCAAAAAGCTCTACAAAGAGTCTATGCTTTAAATATGGAAAAACTCATACACACTGATCAAAAGGTACTGACACATCTGGGGAACAGAGACCAGCATTGAATATGCTCTATAGCAATATTTGTTCTTCATTGTTATGTGGTGACAGTGGTTAATATCATTATTGTTAAATATGGGTGAAAAATACAAAATCGAGGAGAGTCATAGATTTAAATAATAGTGAATCGCCTAAAAAAATGTTCAATTTATTTATAATAAGTGACCCTTAATTCTTAATGAGTACATTTTTTGTCCATGGAGCAGAGAGAAAAATGATTAAAATAATAAAAAGTGTTTTGCATTTTAAAATAAAAGCTAATGCTATCACAGGCTCTTACTCCGTGGTGATGCAACTGGGCATGTGGCCATGCTTTGCTAGAAAATGCCCAAGCCTCCCTGGATTTGAGACACTGTTACTGTTTAAAGTAACAATACAGGCAGATGACCCCACACTTCCTGAGTCTCGCCTTTCTCCTTTAAAAAACAGTGCAAAGAAAAGCCGGTTAAGTAACGGATAACAATCTCCTTCAGTCATTTCCTCTAATAAGCACAAGGAACCTGTGACTGTGTTAGGACGCAGCTTTCAAGAAGCAGCTGAAGGGAGGACCAATGCATTTTATCCTATACTTCAAGTGTGGAAGCAAGGGTGTTAAGCTGCTGATCAAAGGAGGCAGGAAGTAGGGCTATGCTGCAAACCTGAAAGCAAGTGTGTTTCCCATGTGTCAACTCTCAGCTCACTCTTGCCCTTGGAGGTGACTGGCAGAGTGGTTCCCTTTAGGTCTTCTGTGGTCAGAGATGTCTTGTGTCCCATTGGGTAACACCTAGAGACACAGTGCCTTCCGGGCATAGCACCTTCCCCCATCACAAAGGAAAGCACAGTACAACTGCCTTCTCCTCAGATTCCTGATGACCTTGAAGACCAGAGGAGCTGCCACCTCCCATACGTTTGTAGTGTGGATAAGAGCAAACCTTCTGTGTGCTACACCAAGCAGCAGTGTTTGTTACCTTAATGTGAGCTTGTCACCCTGGTCAGCAGCTCCTTAGGAACAATTTACCCAGACATACCTTTCTTCAGATGCTTTGGGAATATTTAAATAAGTTTTGGGAGTCTCAAATATGGATTGGCATTTTTCTACTGGCTCCCACCTTTCCCATATGTGTTTGTTCATTCATCATGAAGGTGTTCTGTGAGCTTGCTGTAGATTGGAAAATTTAGGTGATTCAAGGTGAGAACAGAGGCAAAGCATCATTGTGAGATCTTAGAGTAATTTCCTCTCTGAGATTGTGTCCCAAGATATACTCAGATTAAAATTAATAAATAACTAAACAGAAAGCATGAATGTACACATTATATTGATTGCTTAAATATAAGGCAAACACTCATGTGGAGAATACTAACATCAAATTTTCTCTGCTTCTGCGATGAAGCAGCCTGCTGTCATTTAACCTATAACTTAAATATCAATGTAAGAATCATGAATGTGGTAAATGCTAATTGTATAACAGAAAGTGAGCACAGTAGAATGCAAAGGACAGCCTGCTTATAATGTAATAAAAGTGTAAGCATATATTAAAAATAAAATTATACAGCAAATTATTACAGTTAATTATCTCTGGAACAAAGGAAAGGAATTTTAATTGTTTTCTTTATTGCTTTTATATGCAAAAGTTTAACAGTGAGATTGCTACAATTTTTAATATGGTTAAAATAAGTCATTAAAAACTTTCTACCAATTCACAGAGCTTTGGAGAGGATGAATTAAATTATGTTGTTGAAGTGCTTACAATTTGTGCTTAAGAACTACATTATTAAAATAGAACTCATACCTAACTCCAAAAGAAAAAGAATAAAAAATAAATTATCACCAATTCAAAACTATAAACCTACTGAGAACATTTATCTCTGGTGGCTGAGTTCCTCCCAAGGCAGATGGACTTTCACCAAATAGAAATAGAATATGCAAATAAGGTATACTATTTGCATGATAGTCATCAACATTGATCAAGTTTTAATTTTAAAACGGAGAACTCTGCTGTGGCCACGGTGGGTCTGATGCTTCCTCCAGGAAATGAAGCAGCGGCTGTCATCGTTCCCATTCATCATGAGCCGGGCTGAAAGCAAGCACACCTAAAAGATGGTTTGTTCTGCAAGAAGACCAGGAGTGCTCCAGAAGTGCTGGGCACTGCTACTGGCTGTTACTGTTATGGGATCCTCACTTCTGGTTTTGACTGTTGTGTTTCTGAAACATGCACACTTCCTTTATGGGTTTTAAAAAATAGAAATAATTTGCCTGGACATAAACAGATAAGATTTCAAAGACATTGTGGCACTGAGAGGTTAAAGGGAAAACACACCCTTTCATTCCTATAGACACAGGAAAGCCTATCTTCAAATTTGGTTGCATCCATCATAAAATAAATAAATCTTCACATATAAGGGGCAGTTAGAAAGTCTCTACTGAAAACCTACATCAGACATCACAATCCCTAGGCAAACCTTAGGAACAATGTTGTACCAGAAACATGGCTCATCACAGTCCCTAGACAAACCCTGGGAACAGTGTTATACCAGAGACATGGCTGTGCTGCAGCTGGTCTTCTACCAGCTTTTGAGGTGTTACTTACTCAAAGCTAAAAACAAGATTTTTACTATGAATCAGTGCTTCTATTCTATTACCCTTTTCAGAGAAGTGATACCACAAAACAACAGAAAAAAATTAAATCAATGAAAGAAAGAGAGAAGACACTGTTCTACTATAAGTATAATGTGGCTGTCTACACAGGAAAATAGGAACAAAAACTCCATGTTTAACCTGCTGGAAACAATTCAAGTAGCCTAAGAGCAATGTTTATTAACTAACACTTAAATATTAGTACTTATACCAGGGATGAATGATCTCAAAAAGACAAGTTCAATGCAGGAGAGACCAAAATGATAAAGTGCATCATGAGATTAAAATTAATAATTATATAAAAAAAGTTCAGGTGAACAGAAGAGAGGAAACCAAACTGGTGAACAATGCTCTCAATCAGAAATGGTTTCCTCCAAATCCATTGTAAATTTAAGTCAAAGTCATGCATACATAATGAAGCATGATGAAAACGTATCATATAGTGCACAAATAGATGGAAGACTACCTAGTCAAAGTTGGCCTCGAACTCCTCCACCTATTGACCTGGGTTGCCTGTGCCCTCACACCTGTCTGAGATAGGGTTCTTTTGAAGAATCAGAACTGATGGTGGAGATGAGATGTCACCAAAGACAAGAAGACTTGTTATTAGAGGACATAGTTTGTCAATTGATTCATTTTGCTGTGAAGATAGGAGTCTCATCTTCTTAGTGGGTGAAGAATATTCCATTCTATACATGCATCAGAGCTCACACTCCTCTACTGACAGACACCTGGGCTTACTCCGAGTCATTGTGTAAACTTCCATCCCTTTGGTTTCTGCCTCCATTCCCTTTGGTTGCCCAGAACCTAGCTGGATAATATGATGACCTTCCTCTTATTCTCCACAATCATCATTAAGACAAATAAGCCATAAACAGAGACACGTGTTATCTCTCCTGTGGAAACTGAAAACCATCAATGTGAGTGACGGGTGGGGAAGGATACATGAGAAAGAGTGGTGAAGGACGGATAAGGAGGGGAGGCTGGGTAAGTGAGGCTGGATAAGGAAGGCTGGATATGGGAGACTGCTTTCCTCACTCTGTGCCATATTCCTATATCAAAATAGCCCAGCAAATCGAATTTTTCTGTCAGATGAATGCACAGGAACCCACATGCTTTCAAATCACAAGTTTAAGGCCTATGCTATTGGTTAAAGAGTAAACAGAGAATCAGAAAATCAGAGTATTTCAAAAGTAAATAAATAAATAAATAAAAACAGAACCCAGACCACTGGCTGCCCATTTGGAAAAGTAAAACAAGATTTAAAATTTCCACAGCACAGAAACATGAATTCCAGGTGGATAAGAAACTGATTGTTGAAAAGGAACACTCACCCCCACTCCCCAATCCTAGAGGTTACAAAGTCATTCTTCAGCAATTTGTTTTTAAAATGTGAGCTACGCAGACATCTTCTCAAGCAGTGAACATGCGAGTGAATCTGCTCATCTCAAAGATATAAAACTCTCATATTGCAAGCGGCACCATTAATGTATAACACAAACGACAGGCTGCAGGATTTGTTAGTGTAGTTCACATATTAGGACGGAGGAGTATGGATCATGAGCAGAGAGCTTTTAAAATCAGCAAGCATGACCCACAGAAAGGCAACTCAGAGTGGAGACACAAATATCTATCACACTTCCAAACATTACCTATACCGTGAATACAAAAATGTCCAGTGAGCCGGATGGAAACAGCCACTGCAAGGAGGAGAACAGGCCATGAGGAAGTCATGTGCTGGCTGGAAGGCTGTGACAGGGGGCTTCTCCGTCCTGCCTGTGGGGGTCCATATGCTGCAGCGAATCTGGAGTCAGCACCTTGGGAAGCTGAAAATGTGCAGCTCTAGGAGCCAGAATCCCACTCACAACTATGTAACCTGGGCAAACTATTGTGTGTGCACAGCAGGAGGAAGGGATTGGAATGTGCCATCCACATTCCTTTATAACACAGAAAAGTTGAAGGCAGACAAATGTCTATTCCTTTCCAGAGGCACAGACCAGATGGCAAAGAGCATCATAATACCACATTCTGTGCCTGTGTTTACCCTCTACATTACTACAGGTACACCCCCAAACAAAATGAAAATGTAGAATCAAAAGCAGACACCAAAAACTGTAGAGCCACCCTCACTAGTATACACACACACACACACACACACACACACACACATACACACACACACACACACACACACACACACATCGGGTTCCTAACACCATGCAACATCTACATGGAAGCTATGGACACTACAAATGACACATTGTATGTGTAAATTATCAAATACAGAACAAAGCATTTTTGTTTTATTTTCCTGATATAACATATCTGCTAGTATGGACATTGCTGATAGCTGACACAGATTATAGGTATGTTTCTGATATTTATACATTTAAAATGTCACCAGAGAGCACACAAATGCTAACTGTTAATTTTTGGTGTCATAAGAATGGTCTGATTTGTGCAGATATCTCTATTTTTAATTTTGAAAATTCAGTGGTGTGAAAGGCTTTCCAATGCTTGTCATGACGGCTGATAGAGCCTACTCTCCTCTATGACGTCTCCATGGCCCTGGATTTGTGCTTTTAATCTTCCAGTTGTCCTTAATAGAACTTCAAAGTCACGTTGGAAGCATTTAAACTATTCAGTGGGCATCTGAAAAGGGCAAACCCAATTGGAATCCTGGGGCTTTAAAATATGTATAGCTTTGATAACATCTCATGTTCATCCAAAGCCTTTCATCCGCAGAATATTAAGTCTTCCAGCATATTAACTGAAGGGTCCACAGAGTCTCCACAAGGCAGGATATTGCCTCCTGTCATTTAGAAAAATCCAAACAGCCATAGATTTAGATACTCTTAAAGTTAGAAGAAGCCACAGCCATGCCCCCAGGTTCCCATATTGCAAATTCTGTAGCCATGTAATTTGGGTCAATTCTCCTCTCTTCATCCATGCCCTGTGCTCACTTTCTTCATTATTCCTGATTAGTTCTCAGTTCCCAGTTCCATGGTAATTTACCATAACACCCCTCAACCCACCACTGCATTTCCCCTTTAAACTAAGATTAATTTTATTACAAGAACATGTCTAGAATACTAAGTTTTAGGTCATCCCTGATCTTCAGTGTGGCATTGGGCAATGCTCACTTCTCCACCTCTGACCCCTGGCCCGCGTCCACCTGCCATCGACTTTCCTTGGGAAAGAACAGCTCTTCCTTTTGTACTGCAGATGCAGTTGGATCAAATGTAGTTTGGGGGAAGTTGCCATAGAGAGCCGTAAGATCTCTTGCCAGGACAACTGTTTGTAGGTCTGGGAACTGTGAGTGGATGAAACCAGAATTCGCCACACAGATTAACCCTATGCATGACAAAAATGCATTGCACAACATGCCCTTGTTCCTTTGTGCTTTGCATCCCTAAGGCTTGTCTGTTTGGGACTCCCAAGGGTTGTCTGCCCCTTATTTACTTTCATCATGTATGTAAAATGCTCCCCACAGAATCACATGTTTAAATACTTGCTCCCCAGCTGCTACTGGTATCTTGGAGGAAACTTTGGAGGTGAGATCTAAACTGGAAGAACGGGGATCTCTCATGCAATGGCCAGCCTGTTTGATTTTGTGTTTCCTGGTTCCCAGAGATGTGACCAGCTGCCTCAAGCTCTGGCTGCCATTCCTTGCCTGCTGGGATGAATTGCCCTTCATCTCATGATGCCTAATAACCCCTTCCTTATGTTGTTTCATGTCAGATGCTTAGCCATAGAACAAGAAAACTATCAAATACAATGTTTGAGCCTAGAAAAATCCCAGACCACTATCCTCTCTTCTTTCAAAGGGAAAAGCTATAGACATTGTGGGTTCAGAAATGGAATATGCTGAAAATATTGGAAAGTACCTAGGATGCAAGCATCCTCGTGTGCAGACGCTTCTTATGTATAAGCCACATGATTTTTCTCTTATATTTTACCATGGCAACAGAGCATGATGCACATTTTTCTAGAGAAAGCATACTTCACATTTTGAAAGTTGAACGTTTCCAAGTTCACAGTACAAGGTATGGTTTCCTCAGGGTACAGAGAAGCCATGGGACTGCCAGGGACTCAAGCAGTAGACTGTGTTGCCAGGAGTCTCAAATACTGGCATTGAAGCATTGCTATGTCATGCAGCATCCTGAGAGGTGGTGGTCCAACAACACACTAACATAAGTATGCCAAAGATGTCAAGACAGGTCAGCTGAGCATGGTGTTCAATATAACCTTGTTATCTTCAGTCTATCATGATTTCACAAGGCACAATTCTTTGTGAATGGAGAAGCATCTTCACATACCACCTCCTTCAGAGATCTCTGAGTGTTAACGAAGATGAGAGTTGTTCCTTCACGATTATCTTTTTCTCTGATTGGTTTAATGGCCAGATGAAGCAGGACAGAACTGTCACAAGCCACTGGGATATCTACTCCTCAAAGCCTGGAGATTGGTCAGCCTTCTCCTGTGAGTCGAGTCAGTCTTTATAGATCATTGTTGAGTGATCAACTGAAGGGACACAACCATATACAATAATGATTCTTTATCTTCCTGGTGATTCTGTGCTGGAGGGGTGGGTATGTGTGTACACAGCTGAGTGTGTGTGAGTGAATTATATGAGTGTGTGTGTATGTGAGTGAGTTCATGTATGTGTTGTGTATGTATGTGTGTGTGTGTATGAAAAGGGGGATGAGTACATATGTGCATATGTATATATGAGTCATTGGCCTGCTTTCTACCATTTCACTGCCAGGTTTTCACTGTAACAGATGTGTTTTAATTGTCTGGAAACCAGGCTGCAGGTACACAAATATATCCAGCTTCAGCAGATCTCCACGCAAAGCCTAAATAAGCCATTCTGGCCTGGAATGTCATCTTGGGCCTGGAAAGTCATATTGTTTGCCAATTTGAGCAGCCATTGGGCTGTCCCAGGGATCAATAAACTGCATTCTTACACAAAGCATTACTGGCACGTACTGGCATGCTTCAGTGAAATGAGCTATGAGTGAGCCCCATTCTATCCATCAAGTCCATAAACTACAGCAAAGTAGGGCTGAGTGGAGCCTTGGATCAAGCAAACCAGCACTGTTTTCATTGTAGTCACGTGTGCTGCCAGAAAATCCCCTGGTCTGAGCATTTACACATAGGCAGTTCACATTCTCTGCTCCTAGTACATGTTCTTCCTACTGTCTGTCTCACCTGTGCAGCATCTGCTGAGTGGTGTGTGGCCTACAAATGGGCAGCCTTGCATAAGTTCAGGTAGGCTTCATGGACCATGCTTAATTGCGATGAATTGCCTGTTCTCATTTGCAGTGTAGCATGGCTCCATTCTAGCTTGGGAATCATGTTCAGGTATCATCCAGGCTATAAAAGCCTCGTGCAATTGGGGCTCAGACCCCTTGTCTGCAAATGATTTACCTTTGATGTGAATAGGCTGTTTCCACCCAGCACATTCCCTTTGAAGGTGAGGGCTGCCTGGTAGAAATCAACGTCCCTTCTATGTTCAGACAAAAGGCATGTGAACTAGAAATTACAGGGGGAAGATAATTTGAGAATAACCATGCTGAGGATGCTTGCTGGTTTCCTTTCCACACTGGTAGGCCAGAAATAAGCTGGGCCATCAGGCTGGGTAGCTCAGAGATGGGGTCACAGGCACTTCTCACAAAGAAGTAGTATGGAAACTCAACAAGGCAGTTCTTTTCTTGTTTGTTCTGAAGACAAGGGAGTCCAAAAAGCCCAGGTTGGCTCTGAGCTTCTGATCCCTGCCTCGCCCACATGCTGGAATCACAGCATGAGCCACCATGTCTGTGTTAAATAAGTGATACCTTTTTTCTCTTAAGATACTGTTTATTGAACTCTGGGCTTCATGCATGCTTGTCAGGTGCTCAGCCTGATCTATTATCCCTATCCATTCAAACCAAGTTCAGAACTCTTGCAGGTCAAAGTCTATCCAATTGAGTTTCACAGGAGTGAATACATTTTCCAGCCCACCAAGTAATATCCTAGCCAGGAAGACCAACCAACTTTAGAAAATACTGTTGAGAATTCATTTGTGCAATCTATGGTTTTAGAGTGTGAGGAGAGAAGATGGTCAGAGTTTGCCTTGACTGTATTTGTGTGTGTAGTGGTGGCAGTGGGGTATATACATGAGAAGGGATTTACATGTGAGTTTAGGCTAAAAGAGTCAGCAGTGTGTATAGTAGGAAGCAGAAAGGTAAGAGGAGAGACATCCATCTTCTAGAGGCTGTTCCAGAATCTCTGATGCAAGCAAGCCTCAGGTGAAGGGCTCAACCACTGTCTCAAAAAAGTCAGGTGGACAATTTGCTCATTGCTCTCCTTCTGCAGAGTACAGAGTTAGCTCATTGCTCTCCTTGTGTGGAGCATCCTTCTGCAGATGGACAGTTAGCTCATTGCTCTCCTTCTGCAGATGGACAGTTAGCTCATTGCTCTCCTTTTGCAGATGGACAGTTAGCTCATTGCTCTCCTTCTGCATATGGACAGTTAGCTCATTGCTCTCCTTCTGCAGATGGACAGTTAGCTCATTGCTCTGCTTATGTGGAACACACAGTTTGCTCTTTGCTCTCCTTCCTCAGAGCACACAGCTACCTTAGGGTCTGCTTGGGTAGATCAGGGAACAACAAAGTATCATTTTCATAGCATTGCATGTCTCCCTCAGGTATGCTTGTGGACTCAGTGACTCAGAGATGACTCACATGGTCTGCACTGTAAAATATTCCAAGCAACATACTCATGGCTCCATATTGCATCATCTGAACACTCTCTTATTGAATTGTCCCAACAAAGCTCCCAGAAATTATACAAGTCAGAAGAGATGACAACACCAAGCTTTGGTTCATTTTTTTTGTGTGTGTACTCAAGAATAAATATACAGTGAATGAGTAAATAAATAACCATTTGGTGACCCTCTGAGTGAGTGCATGACTCTGAGTCATTGAAAGACTATTAAGGAATAGCTAAGTTCCCCCAAGGAGTTCTCTTTCTATTCCCTCTTATATTAGAAAAATTGATTAATTTTATTAGATCAATGACTTCCATTTTATTAGGCTAATACTGATCTAGTTATTTTTTCCTCTACTGAATCTACCTTGCATGTCTCAACCCTATTTCTACAAGCCAATAGAAACTGAGAGAGGAAATGTGATATCCCAGTATTTAGGAGTAGGTGACTCATCATGTGTCCCTACAGTTTGTGCAGAGACAAAAGCTAGGTGCTCCAAGGAGACTCAACCAGTGGAGCACCGGCATAGAAGCATATGGTCTGCAAACATAAACCAAGCAAGTAGACAAAAATAGATACAGGTACAGTAAAAAGTGGGATGAAAAATGAGACAGAATTGTGTGAGTGTGGCTTAGTGGTGGGGAGAGGGGTGTGGCTTAATGGGAGAGGGATGTGGCTTAGTGGGGTGTGGGGAGGGTGTGGCTTAATGGCATGGGAGTGGGGAGCTGTAGCTTAGGGGTAAGTCAAATACCAGGAAACAGTAAGGTGAGAATTGTTGGAGTTCAAGTTCTCAAAGGCCACATAATTGCATGTGGTAGTACAACTGTAATCCTAACACATGGGAGAGAGATCTGGGGATCCTTAGAGAGCAAGCTAGCTAGGCAGACTTGTTGAACTGGTTAACTCTGGGTTAAAGAGAGAAATCACAAGTCAGTGTGAAAGGTGGAGAGTGGTTGAGGATGCCTAAAATCAACCTCGGTCCTCCCTACCCATGTGATCATGCAGTTAAGCATACCCACACACATATGAAAATGCACACTTACACAAAAGACTGGTGGAGATGTGTAGAAGATAACCTGAGGAATAATGATTGAAGATAAGAGAAGATAAAAAGGTAGGAAGGGAATATATATCCATGCTTCAAATAAATGCTGTTGTGGGTTTTCTACACTAAAGGCTGTCAGTCCTGGGATGTCTAAGTCATCTTGTCTGGGTTTATGTAGGATGGTGTGTGGTTCCAGTTGAAGAGCCCTAGTTAGAGTGGGGTTGGAGTGTAGAATGTCCCAGGAGCTCTTGCTAGAGCTGGACATCCCACTACAGACTAATCTTACTCCCATGTTTCAATATGTTCATAAATTGAATGCTGAGCCTTCCTGGATTGAGAAGAACACCTGAATCCTAAAAAGCCATAGAAAATTAGGTATGTGCAACATAGTGCAACTTAAAGAGGATAATTCAAAAATGTCAGTAGCAATTCTGCAGTTATTAGAGTGAAGGCATTTCTAGACAAGGAAAAATACTTTAGAAATTGTGATTATGTGACTAGGAATGTAACTCAGTGTGAAAGTACTTGCCTGGCATGCAAGAGGCTCTAGGTTGCATCTCAGTACTGTATGATAAATAAATGCAAAGATGGACATTTACTGAATCTACATATCATGTGGCCATCAAAGGGACAGCAGGAATGTGGATAGAGCACTGGTTAGCATGGAGTCCTGATGTCCTTAGTGATGAAAAGATTCAAATGGAAGTTCACAAACCCCTGCTTTCATGTCAGAAAGAAAAGGGGATCTGGTGACACATAGTTCTTCAGTCCAAAAGCTAGCGTGTCCACATCCACCTGGAGTCTGCACACAGGCCATAGATTTGTAGCTTCCTACCTAGTCATGACTTCTGAGCCATTTCTTTCTATTGGCATAACACAGAAATAGAGAACCACCTACCCAAAGTGTCTGCTTGGGTCTGGTCTTACATACATTTTTAAAAAGTCTCATTTACTTATTTTTTTTGTTTGTGGAATAACATTTGATGCACCTATGTCTGTGTGTCATATATATGACTGGTACACACAGAAGCCAGAAGATAAAACAAGATCCCTGGAACTGGATTTTACAGATGGTTAAATACCATGTGGTTGCTGGACCAAACCCTGGTCCTCTGCAAGAGTCAGTAGTGCTCTTAGCCAATGGGCCGTCTCTCTGTTCCCTTGGCTGTGTTTTTAAGAATCAGCTTTAGCCAGTTTAGCTAATAGCTGATGGACAAAATGGGCAAATGTAGGGTTGGCAGGGGCTCAGGAACAAAGGCACTTACCATTAAACATGATGACCTGCATTGGGTCCCAAGATCCTACACAGCAGTAAGGGAGAAATGACCTTCACGAGTTGTGTTTCCAAACTTGTGCCATGGTACACATGTGCACACGCACACACACACACACACACACACACACACACACACACACACACTAAATTAATTTTAGGGTGCTGGATGGTGGGGAAGTAAAGGGGTAGGAGAGACCCGAGTCATGCCAGAGCTTGGAGACCCTAGATAGGCAGATGTAGGAGACTTCTGCTCAATCTCCACACAGCCGAGTGGACATCTGGCTGTGGGAAACCACATAACTCTAGTCAGAGGCAGGTGGGAGGGAGCATTCCAGGGTCCCTGGGCCTCACGGAGGCCAAGGACAAGAGGTTCTAGTTCTTGGGCACCACAGGACATCGCTGGACACCACAGAAGAGCTGAGAATGGTTGGGGGCTTCGGGGTGGCAGTGGCCCGGGCCTGAAAGGACAAAAGGAGGGTAGGGAGGAGGCACTGGGTGGTTCTTTTGCAGGGTGAAAGTCCTTGGTCTGGTCTGGCAGCTGGAAAAGCTAGGAGGCTTTCTTGTACATTAAATTTGTCTCTTTAGGGGAAGGCCTAAGCCGTTGTTCCAGCACGTTGAGCCTAGATGAAAGGAGGCAGGCCATAGTTTTTGACTTTATTGTAGAAAACAGAGAGAGCAGAGAGAGAGAGAGAGAGAGAGAGAGAGAGAGAGAGAGAGAGAGAGAGAGAGAAGAAGAGAGGAAGAGAGAAGGTAGAAAATTAGAGACAGGCTATGGACACATGGAGAAAGGGGGAAGGGAGGGAGAGAGAAGAAGCAAGAGGTGAGAGTAAAGACAAGAAAAAGAGCAAGAATTTGAGATAAAGAGGAGAAGGCAAGCAGCCCCTTTTGTAGTGGCATGGGCTACCTTGATGGTGCCAGGTAACTGTGGAGCGGGGCATACCTGGCTGTAGTCAGGGGACTGTGGGGGTGGAGTCCATCCATAATACTGGGAACTTGGGGCATTGTCTAGCCACAGGATAATGGAGGCCTTGTGGTGTCAGGCGCCTAATGTCTGGGGGTGTAGCTCACTGTGCTGTCCCTTGTAGAATTTTCTACTGGGTCTCTGGAGTAAGCCTCGCTCAACCAGAACACAGACTGCCTTTCATGGTCCAACAAATGAATAAATATTTTTCATGCTCTGTATATCTGCCTGGAACACCTCTTGTCTCATCCACTCAGCCACAACAAGCAGATGCAGAGAGCATCAAACAGATGGACTTCAAGCCTGCCTCAGCCACACCCTACAGGAGTGGCCTGAGCCACTGGAACTCTTGGAATTATAGTCTCCAGTCTCATCTTCTTACCAACCTTCCTTTCAGAATAATCCCAACTCTGTGTGGACACAGGAGAGGATGTGTTCTATTTGTCATCCTGAAATATTTAGCTAAGATTTAGGACCTTTGTAAACTGAGTAGAATTGGCAATGAGCCCAATTGTTTTAATTGGGAATACAATTGAAATTATAATTTCATTGCAATTAAAATCACTGAAGTTACATTAAAATTATAATTACTTGATTTGCTTGAATTAGGCATGAACAGTGAAGTGAGGAAGGGTTACCAAACCTACTAATGAGATTTGATGATTTACATAATTAAGTATAATGGAATCTAGCAAGTGACAGCTCGTTGGTTCAAGCTG
Source organism: Mastomys coucha (assembly GCF_008632895.1). Classification (NCBI taxonomy): domain Eukaryota; kingdom Metazoa; phylum Chordata; class Mammalia; order Rodentia; family Muridae; genus Mastomys; species Mastomys coucha. The sequence goes on along the minus strand of NW_022196914.1, from coordinate 31,601,990 downwards.
CAGTGATTCTAAGGTGTGAGCATGTATACTCATCCTCTCTAAGGCTGAGGAAGAGTGGGAAAGTGATGCTCTAGGAATTCAATTACTGAAAACAGAATGCCTGGGTTAGAAAAGAAGTTTATATTCCTCCTTACCTCACTCACTGAGGAAGATGCAGGTGGCTGTAGGAGCACAGGCCAGGAATAGGAATAATTAATAATTAATTAATTATTAAGAAAAAATGAGCAGCTTTGGCTTGAAAAGACCATCTGTGTGTCAGCCATACCTCTATGATGAGTATTATCCACAATTACCTTCTCAGTTACTCTAACACACCCAGTCAATAAAGCCCCACATTCACACCTGCCAGAGAAGGAGAGCTCAAAAGTGGATGTATGAGCAGGGAGAGAATGGGAGCCTTCAGTGAGGATGCTCTCCTTACACACACACACACACACACACACACACACACACGCACACATCTTCACTGTTATACAAAACAACACCACCAACAACAAAATGCTTAAGTGTAGAGCAATAGGGTTTTAGCCATGACATGTATTTCATACTGATTGCATCTTGGGCTCCATCTCAGACTCTGGTTTGTGTAGGAGAGCACTCACCTGGACAAGGGCCCTCACATTACGTGCACAGCCTCAGATCTGGGAAAACTTCATGCCACCACCACTGAGCTACATCCAGGTGAATCAAGGAGCTTGGTGCTTAACCAGTTCAGTAATAGACAGACAACCTGACTTAATGCTTGTGGACACTTGTGCTTCATTGACTTTGGTTTTGGTTTTGGCTTGTTTTCTTTAGCAGAAGAGCATGCAAAGGCAGAGGGCAGATATAGAGGGACCAGGACATGAGTAGGATTTGGGGAGCATCATGTGCAATTCACAAAGAATCAATAAAGTTGTTATTTAAAAAAATAAAAGGAATGTGGCTTCATGTTGTGCTGGGATTTAGACTAGTTTGAGATGGCACAGGTCTTATGCATGCTGTTAGATCTGAACATTCACCACATGTGCAGCTGTTCCGCCGTGTGTTCACGTGTGCAGCTGTCCCACCGTGTGCTCACACATGTAGCTGTCCCACTGTGTGCTGACGTGCAGTTGTCCTGCTGTGCATTTGTTCACGTGTGCAGCTGCCTTGCTGTAGTTGGAAGACAGTTTCCTTGTAGTCTTCCACCACATCTGGCTTTTAAAATCTTTCTGACCCCTGTTTACAATGAGCCTTGGAAGGAGTGGATGGTGTGAATGGATTCCTTTTTAAATAATGGCCCAAAGTCAGAGGGCTAGAGGTTATGGGGATGGATTCAATATGAGTTGGGAGAAAGGTTAATATATGATCAAAGCACATTGTATGACATTCTCAAAGAACTAATTGAACGAAATTAACTAGGTTCCAGGTCTCTTAGTAAGTAAGAATAAGGTAAATTCCACCCTTTTATCAAAGCCAAAGCTTGTTTTCTTCAACTCAGTTTCTTCAATCAAATTTTTAAAATCAAATGTAGAACTTTTATTGTTCTGAAAACATAACTTCGTGTTTTCCACTAGGTGATCTGGTAAGGCTGGACACAACTTGAAGTCAACTCTCTGCTCTGCCTTTGAGTCTGTGTCCTTCCATGAGAAGACTCTCTTCCACTCTCTCACAAGCACCAAAAATAGCAAGACTTCTGGGTCAGCACTGGGAAGGCTGCACCCAAGACACATGCCCAAAGAACTTACCGCTAAATACAAAGAAGGAAATGAAGCTTTGCTGGTCCATAACACAAACTCTGAGTTTAGAAAGTCTCCCGATTCATTAAACAATAGCTTTAGGCATGACTCAGCATCCACACCATCCAGGCCCACCTGGCTCCAGGAGACCCCACTCACCTGCTGGGGGGCAAAGAGGGTCCTTCCTAAAGACAGGTGGACATTTTTCTTCTTCTATTTGACTTATTCCTATGCATACGTGAACCACCATCACACTTACTCTAATTAGTCTATGACCAGAGCAGAAAAATCACTGAGCTAAAATGAATATTCATCAGCGAATTGATCTCTTTCCTAGAGGATAGAAAGAAGGTGGCTGCACGAAAAGCTCCTGGGGAAGCTAGGAGTACTCAGCTCTGTTTTGACTTCTGTAGGTAAATAGTGTATGGAGCTGAGTTTAAAATTTTTGCAGGTGGAAGCTCATTCATATACCTTTATTTGTTGGGCACATTCTATGATGAAGCCGATCCATTTGGATCTGGGAGTTCTTCACAAATCTGAATGTGGCATTCCTCACTGAGGAGAAAACAGACACATAGTTCTCAGTATTTGCATCAGAAAGACCATTTTATTTGACAAACAGATTGTATTTCTGAGCCTCTATAGTTCACCATACAGAAAATCACACTTGGTTATCATAATGGTAGTAGAATTACCACAGATGCAGTGGACTAGAACAGCTCAAAGCTCACTTAGCTCACTTCTAAGGGTCAAACCGATGTGAGTCTCATTGTGCTAAAATCTAGGGCTGCCAGGCTCCTTGCTCCCCCTCTGGATGCTCCAAAGGGAAATCTACTCTACTCTTGGTCCTTTCTTGAGACTGGTTGTTCCATCATTGGAGGATTATAGTCAGCAGAATTTAGTTTCTGGTGGGTGCAGGGGTATACCATGTGTCTGTTGAGGGGTATTGAGGGGAGTCAGACCCATTCTTCAACTGATGGTCAACTTTCTGAAAATCTCACTGAGTCAGCCACATCTCCATCATGGTGCTCTGACTTCTGTTTCTTAGGGCTTATGGGATTGGGTTTCATTCTCTCAGAAGATTTTAAGGGATCTCATTTCTGACTGGGGTGTGCTTCAGTTGGAAGAATGCTTGACTAGCATGCATGAAATCATTGGTTTGGGTTTGATTCCCAGCATCACATAGACCAGGCATGCTGGAACTCCTTTGTAATCCCAGAACTGGAGAGGTACAGGCAGGAGTACCAGAAGTTTAGTGTTACTCACAGCAGAATCTGAGGCCAACCTGGGATACCCAAGACACCATCTTAAAACATTGTAACATATCCACAGGTTCTAGGGAAACACATGTGAGCCTCTTTTAATTCATTGTGTTCCGTAAGGAAATATGAATTTAGCAATAAAAATCATATTGTAAGATTAGTATTTTACTTTCATACAAACAAACAAACAAATCATTTTATTCTGGTCACAAATACCTAAGGACTCTACCTAGTGTGTCATGAGGACTTGAGGAAAGTTATTAAATTTTATTTTTCTAAAACATATTGGTGCACTCTTTTTCCAGTACAGATTAACTCTTTCTACATCAGTGGCTTCAGCATCATCCAGGAGTACAGTGTCCCTTGACCCTTCTTGGTTGTCATTAGACTATTAGAGTATTGCCCTTACTCTGAATCTTTTCTTTTTCTTCAGTCTACTTATGGTCTGAGCTTCTCTGTGGAAGTTAGAGGGGAAAACCTCACTGTAACGTATCACAGAGCTCAAAAAAGAAGGTATTTAATAAATGTCTGAAATGTGGGGGCATGTGATGGGAAGAAGGGACAGAAGGAGTGCTTCCATAGAAAATGGATCAGTGACATATGGAAGAGTTTTGTGAGATGAGATATGCATCCAATTAGAAAACTGACAGTGTGTGCTGGGTACTTAAATCCTAACTGTAGCAGGGTCAGGAATATTATCCTGTCCTGTGTTTCCTTCCAGGTGCTTTGCAACATTGTCACATCTCTTCTTAACCTCATCTCATGCAGTACCACTGACGTCATCAAGATACACGTCCTCCTTATTTCAAAATCATCACCATCACCACCACCACCATTATCATCATATGTATGAGAATGCATGATGTCTGTGTGTAGGATATGTGTGGGTATGAATGGTACATGCATGGAACTTAGAAAACAACTTCATGGAATCGATTCTCACTTCTGCCTTTTTGTGGGTTCTGGGAATCTAACCTGGGTCATGAGGATTTAACCTACTAAGGCAACTTTATCCTCCTTCTTTTTAAACATCATGGCATGGAGGCTCATCCTGAGTTTGTGGAAAGAAGAGCAGAACTATCACTTTCAGCCTAACTCAAGTGATCAGTGTTTTATTTTTATTTTTTTTATACAGGCAAAGCCTGTATAGAAAAGTCATTTCTAAACTCATTCTAAAAACAGAAGGCCCTGTTCATTCTGAGTTCAAGGAATCTTCTCCACCTGACCCTAGGAGGAAAATAGTCAAATAGACATGTCTTTAGTTGGCTTCTCCAGAATTACTGCTAATTAGGGGTCATTTTTAAAACTAATATAATGTTATTGACACTTTTGTCAGAAACAGAGGATGACATACTTGAAATACTCAGGGAAAAACAATAGTGCTCTCTAAAAATCTTGGAGTGCTTGGAGTCCAGAATTCTTAAGCCAGTTCTCAAGAGTAAGCCACTACAAAGACCTGAGCCACATCTTCCCATTCTGAGGTTCTCTTGGTAATTTGAACCAGTGAACAATTAGTAAGGAGCCTTGCAGCAGTACCAGGGCTTGTCATGACCCTGTCTCCCTTGTAATCTCACAGTGTATCTCTGTTATCTACCAGACTCCACACTGACACATCTGCCTTCTCTTTTTTGCAACTAAGAAAAAAAATCAATCTGGTAATGAAAAAAAAAATGCATCCAGAATCTCTTCAATGTCTTTAAAGTAACACACCTCATACCCTACCTTTCCAGAAGGTTGCTAGTGGAACTTTCTCAAAGCCAAGGAGAGACAGTAGCTTCCCCGACTGCACCCCTCCTGCTAGTAATTGCAGACTTACTCTGCAACACTTGCTTATGTTAGTATTGTTTCTCCAGAGACGGGTGTTCTGTGTTCCAACTCCCTACACCTTAATTAATTTCTACCATGGGAACCTCTTTAGGAGGCGATCCGTTCTGTGCCATCAGATTTAAGTGCTACCAGAGAGCTGAGATGTTTCATGTCTTTCTTTCTGGGGATTGTATATAAGAACAGACGCCAGCCTCTCAAAGGGACAATGCTTGAACAAATCTCTGCCATTTGTACCCAAGGATTTGGGAACATGTTTATTTTCTTGTAATCACTTCACTGTCTTCTTTTGAGAGACAACCTAGTTACTGGGGACCATTAACCAGGATAGAGCATTTCCATAGAAATCTCCTGGTAGAACATATTGGGCAAGACTCCATTCTGAATCTTGTTCATAAACAATCCCTGACAGTCTGCTTTATTGTAATTAAAAATGGAAAAAGGAAAAAGAGAGAAAAGAGTGGAAGAGGAGAAAATCAAGATCTTAAACTTCTCCTTGGTTATCAAGCTAAACCAAGTTTCTTCTCTGAGCAATATGCTGATATTGAAACTCTAGAAACTTCCCTAGGCAGAGCTTCACTTTCCCAGCTCTGAAATGTGTTCCTATTTGGAAATTAGACAAGATAAACATGTGTTGAATGCCAGGTGCTACAGATTAATGACTTGCTAACAGGAAAAAGCCAGCCAGTATACTCAACCTGTGTGTGATGGTCAACCATGACTAGCAACTTGATGGGATCTGGGACCAACCTAGGGATGCACTTCTGGATGTGCCTGTGAGGGCAGTTCTAGAGAGAATGCTCCCTGAGAGCAGGCAGCACCTTCTTGTTGCAGCCCAGGAAATGCTTTTCCCTGGCTCACCTCTGCTCCTGCTTGGCAGCATCTGCTTATGCCATGGCCTCTAGCCCTGCAGACATCAGAACACTGTGCTGTTGGGGTCCTCTCAGTCTGTATTTATGATACTGCCCTATGCTTTCCTCAGGAACTTTTAGCCTTTCACACTTCATATTAAGGTATTGATCTGTTTCAAATTGATTTTTGTGGTACATGAGAGCTCTGGGTATAATCTCATTATTCTGTATTTACATATTCACATCCATATTTTCCTTTTTTCAATATATATTGACACCATTGCCACAACTTCTGTGGCTATAGCTGTGCAGCCTTATTTGGTGGCTCTGTATTAGACTACATTCATCTACATCTTGATCTGTGTCAGCACCCACTCTCTCGCTGTCACTAAGGATCTACAGCATAGTTTTGAGTTCAGATACAGTGATATCTGTCATTGTTTCTTTCTGAATTGATTATTCTGGATATTTTATGTTTGTATAAAATCGTAAATTTTTTTTCCTAGTCCTGTGAAGAATGTCATGGAAATTTTAATAGGAAATGTATTGAATCTTTAAGTGTTTTCAGTAATGTAGTTATTTTTCACACTATTAATTCTGATAACTTATGAATAAAACTTATTAAAAATAAGATCCAACTGTCTTTGTCTAAGAAACATACCTCTCTTGCCAAGACATTCAAAAACTGAATATATAGAACTCAATCTAGTGTGCAAACAGACATGCTATAAAAGCTGTTTTCATTTCTGGTCAAGTAGACTTGAGACAAAATATTGTCAAAATATCATCATCAGAAACAAAGAAGGCCAGTGTTTTAATAAAGGGAACAATTCATCATGATAATACGAAACTTCTAAGTATTGATGAACCAAACATTGGTGCTCTCACTTTCGTAAGACAAACAGGGTGATTCAATGATTATGACTATCTTTAATGCTACCTTATTCTCGTCTTTAAGTAGACCTTTCACCTAAATATGCATATACAAGCAACAAACCTGAAGCTGTAACTAAAACATCTTCAGAAAGAAAAGTCCTAATGGGACAGACTCATTGTTGAATCTTAGTGTATTTTTAGGAGGACCTAGCACCAATACTCTTCAAACTATTTCATAAAATAGGGAGAAAGAAACAAATGGCTCATGGTGGTTTTAATAGAAAGTGACACCCCTTGGCTCTGGTATTTGAACATGTGACCCTCTGTTGCTGGTGCTGTTTGGGGAAGCTTTTATGAGAGAAGGCCTTTGTGAGTGTTTAACCTCACTGTAGTTCCAGCTCACATGCTCAGCTGCATGTCTGCTATTGAGGATGTGATCTTTCCGATTCCTGCTGCCATGCATGCCCAGTGTGGTGGCTGTCTTCACTCTGAAATCTGAAGTCCAAATAAACTTTTCATTACTTAAGGTATTTGTAATGTTTAATAGCATCAGAAAGGTAACTAGTACACTGCTCTGTCAAACCACTTCTATGAAACCAGTATTACCCTTGTTCCAAAACCAGATAAGGACTTAACAACAATAAAACCATAGAAATTTCCTAATAAGCATAGATGCAATGATTCTCAACAAAATACCCACAAAGGTCTTCCAAGAAGCCTTTGCTGATGTGCTCACCAGGCTAGGACCAAGCCCCTTGGTCATGACACAGCATCCTACTTTTCCCCATATATGTAATTAAAATACTGCTTGGAAAACAAATCCAGTAGGATCCTTACTATAAGTAGCATAACAACCCCTCATAAGTTTAGCTAAAAGGATTTCCCCCAAAGATGTCAGAACTCATGGACTCACTGGAATTGCTGAAGGCTAGGGTATGTACAAGCTGTGTCTGTCCAGGAACTAGAGAGACCAATAATATCCTGGATCCATACTCAGCTCTCCGGCCTGGACCAATCGCTAGACAATACACAGATATCATGCAGGACCTTATGCCACATCTCTATTGTAAACTGAGTCTGTCCATAGTAAAACAGTCTCACAGGATGCACTGACCCTTAACTTCTAAAGTGACTGTTGGGGAAATACATATTCATGGATGGAGGGGAACTGGAAAATGAGGCCAAAGGTCAAATGAGAAACAAGCAAACTTTGGGAAAGCCAAGAAGAGAGCAAGAAAAGAAAATCCGCTCCAACAGAACAACAGCATAGGCGAGCTTCGTGGTCTCCCCCGTGGCACCGGGTTGCCTACAGCTAGAGTTTGAAGCCACTGCTGTGCTGCTACAAGAAGAAATTGTAATGTGTACAACTTGCTCTGGAGAAGACCTAAGTTCAAACCCAAACTACAGTTTTTCTAGAATGTTCATCTCCTGTGCCTCATCTAAAAGAAAGAAGTTATGTCAAATTATGATTCAGAAGTCATCAAAGACCAGGATCTTAGAAATCCAATGAATCTCAAGATTCCATAAATAACACAGAATGGACCCACAAACCAGTAAACAAGTGAGGCGGGGGGATCATTCCCATCATCACTAGGGTTGCTGAAACTCCAGTCAGTCTTCTGTTCTAGCAGATTCTGGGACTTACAGGAATTTTTAGATGTGCCATCTTATGTTTGCAGTCTTGGGTCACATTTATAACACACAGCATGAGCCGACGGGATGTGACTGCTGTCAGTATGAGAACATGAAGACATGCTAAATTACAGCAATGGTGACGACAAAGGATCAGAGCTGCACACACTCACAGTGGCTTTTCTCCCACTGTAGAGTACTCTGTGATAGTCGCTGTCTGGCCTTGGAGAACCATGAGTGAGCCCTTCTCGTTAGCACTACCTATGATAAGCGAGCTGTCCTGCCACCCTTGTGTGCTGCCTGTGGCACTGTGACAATCTCAGTAAAATGTGTCCTGTTGCGTGTAACATTGCAATACCAGTAATTAGAAAAAAATTAAATACTTGGACCAAAAGAGAGTGATTTGGCAGAATGCCAAATTTATCAGTTGGTTTGTATAAGCCTTGGCTATAGTTGGGTAAACAGACATAATTCTTCTTTGAGACTCAGATTTTATAATTCTGAAATAATTAATACATAATTGGACAGAGCTATAAATTGACAAAAGATTTTCTTTACTATAAAAATGTATGAAAAATGTTTTCTTTTTATAAAAGAAGGTAGGTCTACCCAAAGATATGTGGTAAGGCAGCTGTAAAAATGTATAATAATATTCCTTTCTTTTAACTTAGAGTCTCTAATATCAAACATAGGCCTTGCCATAAAGGCATTGAACTTGTTTCCTGTTTCTGAACATTATTGGCCAGATGGTGGACTGGATTAGTTTTATCCTTCCATCCTTGTGTTCCTTAAATTAGGTACTGTGCTCTGTTTGCACTGTGCATGATAGCTATGTGATATCTATCCATCTAGCTAGCTAGCCATCCACCTGTCTACTCAAATATCCATTAAGTTTTAATTTGAAATTATGCATAAATGGATATATAATAAGAATATAGACAGTGTATATTCTATAGGCTATATAAGAATTCTTTTTGCAGTGTTCTTTTTCAGAAAATCCATTTGCCTCTCAGCATACCCATAGATTCATGGAGATAAGAGACCCTCTCCAATGTCAGGATACCTACTATTGCTGCTTTGGCCTCCATGAAGGAGAAGTTTCGGACAGAATAAAGGCCTTGTCCAGTTTCTCAGGGCTTTGTGGCCCGGTTGACCTGAAATTCACTTTAACTTGACCATTTTGCTTTTATAATTATTTTACCTTCAAGGGAATTAAGACAAATTAGGTATCACTTTCTGTCTAAGAGAAAGATTTTTTTTTTTTTTTTTTGCTTTAGCCTAATTTTCTTAGCAAGAATTACTGAGGAAGATTTCAAGTTATTTCCCAGGAATGAAGTCCCATCCAAGGTGGCCACAGGAATACAAAGTGTGCCATGTAAGGATTGGGAAGATGTCTCTGCAGGCAAGGTTCTCCACACAAGCATAAAAACCCTAGCTTAGATCCCCAGTATCCACATACAAACCAGGTATTGAGCTATACACATGTAACCCAAGCACTAAGGGGTGCAGAGTAGACAAACGGATAAAGGTTTTGTAGCTGGGAGAGAATGCCCAGCCAAACTTTTCCAATTACTGATAGACTCCCCCCTCTCAGCCATTCTAGCTGGTATGATGAGCTCTAGGTTCATCTAGCTCACACACACACACACACACACACACACACACACACACACACACGCTACAGAATGCTGTGTCCCACAGAGTGGTGGTCAGTAGACAGGCACATGCATTGTTGATGGACAGACATTATTGATTTCTTCATTTTTATCATCTTTGACTCCACTATAAAGATAGAAAGTTCACTTTTCATGGTTTTATGGGATACCTTGAGCCTTTTTTCAACAGTCAAAAATTATTTTTTTACCAATTGAGCCCCAGCTCATTATTTTCTTCTTGTCTCTGTTTTCATCTTAGAATATTCAAGGATTATGAAGATCATCTCAAATGTTGGCAGGAATTAATACTTGGGGGACATATAATTACCATAATTTTGGCACAAATATTTGGCAGGATCTGGGTAATTTGTCTGTGATTCAAAAGTATTTGTGCCTGTGGAAATCTTTCATAACACAAACCTACAGATCTACAGAGGGTGCAAAAGGCTCTGGACAGGCAGCCACCTGAACGTTTTCAAGTGTTCTAGGAGCTATGATTGTACCAAGCACGAAAGGGATGCTTTCTCTTCCCCACAATTCCATACAGTGGTCAAGACTTCTCACTCAGGTGAGAAGGCCCTGGGAAACTCTCACAAATACTGATGGATTCCTCTCAAAGTGAACATTCTATCAATAGTTCCTCTGCAGGGTAAGTGCCAGCGGTTAGCTCAACACAGAGACAAGAGCAGACTCCGAGGAGGCCTCTGGACCACATCTATGAAAATGCAGAAGTTTAATCCGATAAGCTGACAGTTTTAGAAATGATTTTTACTCAACCAACAGGAACAATCTCTAAATAGATAGCTAAGAAGAAATGATCACATTCCCCCATTGTGTGTGGCCTCGAGCATGCAATTAGCAGTGACATCTCGGGGATTTGTCATGGCTGAGCTAATAGCGGGATAAGCCCAGCTAGCAGTTTTAACATTGTAGCCAGAAATGAATGCAATAAAACACCTGGAGCAGTTAATAAGAGTAAAAATGTCTTTCAGCTTCATGCTAAATAGCAGAATGGGTTGCCCATAATTAAAATTACAGATACTTTTAACTACTCAGCTTCACACAACAGCTTCACACAAGCTCCATAAGAGTGTTGTTTAATAGTTCCTTAAATTGTTGTGGGTATGCTAAAGACAAGGTGACTTCTTAGGCATTTAAGATTAAAAGTCCATATTGAATAGTACTGTAAATGCCCACAGAAGCTGCGAAATGAGGGAACTCCTGTTAAGATAATCTTACTCCCTCCTCCTACTCTCAAGGTCACTGCTGAAGCCTGGTGTTGCTTAACGTTAACAGCAACCTTAAGATTAATAATTTACCTTTCTTACCAAGAACTGTTTTGACATATTGCGTCCTTCCTTACCTATAAAAATATATTCGACCTTTGCATGTGGCCATGAGAAGTATCCTGTGTGAGTTCTGTGGCAAAAAGTAAAATTATAATTGCCTTTCCACATGGGCTGCTCATTTGCTTAGCTAATAGGGCTTTACAAAGCCTCTCTATCCTCGTTTTCAAAGGATGAAAAGGGAGTGTGGAATGAGCTAGCTCCACCAGTATCCTGTTAAGAAAAATGTAAACAGAGAGGAGACAGGCTGCTTCTCTCTGTCAGACACTTGCCCGTCTCCAACCCCCCCCACCCCCCGCTGTGGCAGCAGCACCTCTGCCAAGGTCCTGTTGCCTCTGACCTCCATTCCTAAATCCCTGTTTTAATATTTCACAACAAAAGATAAATAAATACCAGTGCTGCGCAATCCCTGCATTCACTCCAACCATCTCCGAGTGGCAATGCTGGCAAGAAGCTTCATTCAGTAGTCATCTGCAGTGACTCATTATTGTTCTGGAGACTGAGAGACACCCCACTCTAACCCCTGATGATACTCATCACATCACCTGCCACGTCTTTACCTCTTCCCTTGTGACGTCATAAAAATGATCTCATCTTGCATCATGCTGCTTGATGTGAAGGCTGACTCCCTAGTCAGTATCTCCCAGCCACTCCTCAGGCTGTCCACAGAAACAGGAATGAGCACCAAGGACAGACCATCCATTGTCTAGGTAAAACTGACAGTGACAATGTTTTCGAAACCTTCTTCCCATCCATCTTATCTCCTTTACTTAGAAATAATGATTTGCAATTCCCTGTTAAAGAAATCAAATTCCAAAAACCTCTCTGAACACACCCCAATCTTGTATTTCTGGCCCTGTATTGCTGGCCCAACTTTTAAAAATCTGTTATGATGGCTTGCACAAGTGAGTTTGTCAATATTTGTGTGTATTTTCTACACTAAGAAGAAGGGAAAGCCAAATTGTATTACAGCCGCACGGTGCACGCTGTTGACCACTAGTGGAGTTTCCTGTGTGGGCCTCACATGCATTGATGACTAAATGTTTACTACTAAGAACAGGACAGTTGCATACACTAGGGAAGTGAGGGCTATTTTATTTTGCCATTTAAATGTGAGAAGACTCACAGATTTTTTCATTAGCACCTAAATCTTTTCTCTCAACTCTGTGGATTATAAGTTCTGTATATCTTACAACTATGGAGGTAATTAATTCAACAGGATTTCTTTCCTATTTATTTTTATTTTATGTATATGAGTGTTTTGCCTAGATGTAATGAACCATGTGTGTGCCTGGTGTTCTTGGAGGCCAGAGAAGACATCAGGACCCCTGAGAACTGGACTTACAGATGGTTATGAGTCACCACAGAGGTGCTAGGAATCAAATTCAGGCTCCTTTGGAAGGGCAGCAAGCACTTATGACCATGTTAAGTCATTTCTTCAGCTTCAGGATTTTTTATGAAGGTGCCAGAGATCAGAGTATAGGTAATAAGAACACTCTACCGGCTCAGTGATGCTCCTAGCTCAGATGTGGAGCTCACCCTCTACATCTGGGCATTAAGATGGCATCTTGGGAGTACATAGTAAAAATAGGTCTGTGGGCAGCCCGCTTGTGGAGGTGCGGGCTAGGGGATGCTGCATGAGTAGTTGTAGGCCTTTTGGGTTCCACTTCAATGCTTTACATCTAGGCTTGGAACACTTTCTGGGGACCCTAAGCTTCATGAAGCTTTCAAGGTGAAATTAGTTGATCAAAGAGTCACTTAGGGAGAAAAAAAAGCAGCCATGTCTGAAGGATGCACTTCGCTCAAAAGAGAAGTCACTCTTGAGGAACTCATTAGCATCACAGTTTGCCATCACTGGTGACAGCAACACCAAAACGTGTCTTATTTCCTACACTTGCCCAGCTGCTTACCCTTGTCATCTCCACCTTGGAATGAGTTGTCCTGCTCCTCTCTGTTCTGAATCTCTTCCCTAATCACAAGTTCTTCTCCAGCCATGGTCAAGAGCACCATTCTCATAAGAGACGGGTATGAAGACCGAGTTTCTGTGGTGAGAAATGGAGTGCCTAGGAGAAGACTCTCCCGCCACCCACAATGTAGAACAGTCACTATGCAGGGAGTTGAGCATCTCACAGCTTCACACTGAGGCAAGAGCGTCCTGCCCTGAGTTCACATCCTTGCTGTGATATCGGTCCTTCTTGGGCTCACAGCTATAAAACCCCCATGTTCCAGTTATCCTTGAAACTCGGTATTTTACAAGCCCATGAATGACAGAGGAGGATATAGTTGCCCATCAGAAGCAGGTTTTGTGAAACTGTTTCTTAACTGTTTATTATAGAACTAAAAGTACCTAAACACATGATCCCCTCTAAAAAGAATTTTGAGGTGTTGTGAGAAACTGCCAGTGAGGTGACCTTGCCTAGCAGGGGCACTGCTCATCCTTAGGCCAGTGTAAAAGTGTAAGTGGGACGTTAAGAAAGGATCTTGAATACTAAACTGAGAGCAAAAGAAAAGACCCTGATTTTAGTTTTTGTTTCATTGTTTGCTTGTTTTGCTTGTTTTGTTTTCTAGAGCTTTGGGATTCTAACAACCCCGAGGCTTGTTTTCTCTCTCGTGGCTCCTTGCAAGCTTCTTGTCATATTGTTTGTCCGTGGTATGGATGTAGGTATAATTCTAACCATACAGAATCAATTTTCAGGGTTGTTTGTTCCCCTACAGATTTGGGGGACAAACAGATCTAAAGGAACAGCCTAGAGCTACTAAGTAGATGTCATGGATCTCTCTGCTGACTTAAAAGAAGCATGCAATCATGTGGGTTGCTCTCTGGGTACCCTGGTGGACAGATGTGGGCTGTGTAATTCTTTACTATGTTCTGGTAACATGGGCCGCTGTTCACAGAGCTCTGAAAGCTGCTGGCCTTCGGGTGGCCTTCTGTTGAAGCCCTGCAATGATAATCTGCAATTCCCGGTGTCCTCTCACCTGATGAACCTCTGTGCCTTCTCTATTGTTAACTCCTCACAGAGGCAGAGCTGGCTACAATCTTGTTAATCTGGGCAGATTACTGTGGAAGCTACATCTTCCTTGAGATCTGTTAATTTGGCTTAAAGTTCACCTAAGAAGCAATCCAGCATAAGAAGGGTTAAATTTTCCAAAACATCTCACTTCACTCACAGGGAAGATATATAAATTTACGTTAAGCAAATCAACTTAATTCCTACTAAAGGGTTTTTTCTACTGAAATCCTTCCTTTATCCCAAAAGCAAGCTAAAGTTACCAAAGACACTTGAGGAATTCGAAATGTAAAATCCTTCTTAAAGAGAATTCCTTTTTACAGGGAGAGAGTCAAAGAGATAAAGAACAAGACAAGAAGAAAGACTGAAACCTCATAGATAAATGCTGTACAGCCAGTGTGTGTGTGTGTGTGTGTGTGTGTGTGTGTGTGTGTGTGTGTGTGTGTATCTGTGTGTCTGTGTGTCTGTGTGTCTGTGTGTGTGTATTTGTGTCTTCACCCAAATCGAGGTGCCTTGGACTTCAGGGTATCACAAGATGAGAAGCAGGAGGACCTGCTAGACAAGTGCTTAGCACACTTTGCCAGCATCTCTCTTTTAATGATGCGACTGCAAATGAGTGTAGGTTTGTAATTAGGAAGCAGAACAGATGGTGGAGACTTAGTTTAAAGTGTTCATTAAAATAACCTGCACTGCCAAGTTACTGTTCCCTGCTAGGGGGCTGCTGCTCAGTTGAAATGTGTTGTGTGGAGCCGAGATGTAGGGAAAGATCACCACAGTGGGGAATCCATTGTAACTGTTTCCCCATTGCATGCCAGGTTCCAGATGTGCGCAGGCAGAGCCTCTAAGTTTGTAGCCAGAAGCAGTTATGGAACATCAGAAACCCAATCAAATCCCAAGTCAGATAACCACGGATTTTTGTATAAGAAATGCAGTTCCTCAGTTTACCTGTAGGAGGAAGCCTCTCAGAGAGGCCCTAGTTTTCCCCTTTGTACTATGCAGACTCCTGTGGCCCTTCCCCCAGAAGAGTATGAATTGCCTGGATTTAATGCCTACCTTCTAAAGAATCTAATACAATTTGCATAACGAACTGTGGACAAAAGTGATGGGAAGACACCTCTGGGATACAAAATGCTGGCTCCCATCTTGAATATTTTCTCACTCTCTAGCTAGTGGAAGCCAGATGCCAGGTTGGGAGCTGTCCCCTGCAGAGGCCCAGGTGCAAGGACCTGATGTCTTGGCAGCAGCCAGTGAGGATTAGGAGCCACCCAGAGCCACATGAGTTAGTCTGGGGCAGATCTGCCTCTAAGAAACATTGGGCATATCCTTTTCAGAGACCTTGGAGCTTGAGGTACTGACTAAGTATATCCAGATCCTTGGCCACTAAAAATAAGCAGCCATAAGCATCTAACTAGTGGACAATCTGCTATGCAGAGCTCAGAAACACGGGGCTCATGTTCAGTCCTCAGCCGGCGAGTTGCCCACTTACTCATTTTTTTTTCCTTCCCATTTGATATAATTATGGTTGAACAGTTGGTTCCTGGAATTTCAATGAGAATATAGGATGAAAGACCTTGTCAATATATTCAGTGGTGAAATAGCCAGTGAGCTTTCATATAATTGAAATGTTAAATTTATCAAAGCAAACTGGGTGGGCAGCTTTGGCAACCCTAGCTTAGAATCATGTGCTACCACACATACAGGACTGCAGGTGGAGAGATGCATGAATGTGTTCTTACCATCTTATTTCTATACATACATGCCTGAGTGTGTGTGTCACATGTATTTCCACGAATGAGTACAGAGGTGACTTATGGAACAGTGCAGTGATGCCCTCCTGGACTTATTTAATAAAATGTGAGTGAACCTTTCATGCAAACACATAATAGTCAGTTCTAACTTTTTGTTTGTTTGTTTTTGTTTTTTCAAGACAGGGTTTCTCTGTGTAGCCTTGGCTGTCCTGGAACTCACTCTGTAGACCAGGCTGGCCTCAAACTCAGAAATCCGCCTGCCTCTGCCTCTCAAGTGCTGGGATTAAAGGCATGTGCCACCACTGCCCGGCCAGCTCTAACTTTTAAAAAATTTTGGTATCAAAAAATAACTTGGTAATTAAAAAATAATCCCTTCTCCTTTCTCCCTCCAAACCCAAACCCCTCATAGCTCTCTTTCAAATTCATGACCTCTTTTGTTTTTATTAACTGTCACTGCACCAGACTAGAAGGCTAGACACCCAGAATCCCTTTCCATCCTCCAGAGGCTTCTTGAACCACAGTTTCTCATCTCTCAAAGCAGAGGGTCTTCAGATTTCTTTCCTTCAAACCTCTCTTCTACCCATGAAGCTTTTTCTTAGGCAATCTCATCAAATCTCAATATTTAAGTTCCATTAAACATCAAGAGTTTGGTATTGTAGGGGTGGCTCATTTATCTAGAGCAACTTTTGCTCTTGCAGAGGACCTGAGTTTGTCTCTAGTACCTATATGTTGGCACACAACCACCCATAACTCCAGTTCCAAGTGATCTTACCACCTCTTCTGACCTTTCCAGGCAACAGGGTCCATCCATACATGGTGTACATACATCAGGCGGGCAAACACTCAAACACATAAAATATAAAGCTTAAAATATTTAAAACTCAAGAATTTCCCATTTTTGCCTTCCACCCTGACTTTCACTCCCATGCAGAATATTACTTCATAATCAGAGAAAGTTAACTCTTATAAAGCATTCATCATTATTAGAACAACCAGTAAATGATTGTTCAAACAATGACTAAAGAAAATTTAATGAAGAAACACAACAGTGGCCAGAGTTAGGAAATGTCAGAGTAAACCATGACCCCGTGCCAATCAAAACAGGAGAGTGAACCAAGATGATTCTTGCCATACTTTTCCAACTGCTGTATCTTGGCAAACAGATCAATTATCTGATGACTGTAAGCCAGGGAGCCGGGATGTGGTTGGGATGACAACACAGTCCAAATGCACTTTTCTGGGGATGTTCTTTCCTATAATATAGCACAGTAGGTCTTGTACATGGAAAAACTTAAGGGTAACTATTACACCAATCTATTTCTACCAGTCAGCTGGGGTCCCTGCACAGAGGGGTAGTCCTTAAACTATGACTCTTAGCTCCTGCTTAGTTCAGCATCTATAAGTTTCAGTCTGTAAGTTCTCTGTAGGGATAGAGAAGAGATAGACCTGACAGACACAGTGCTTCAAATGATGTAGTTGTTAACATTTGTATAGATCACTGAATCAGCTGGCAGCTCATCCGGACATCATACACTGCACCATATGTGATGCCTTGTCATGCTCCAGATAGAGTGTCTTCAACTATTTGATGACAATCTAGAAGTTTAACTGGAACACCTGCAAGTTTGAACAACAAAATAAAATGCTAGGAGCCTCTGTCATTCTTTAGTTTAGGTTGTATCAACAGCAGTAACGGGCAGTGAAGGAGGAACGAAATATAGAACAACTATAGGCTTACCCTCTAGTCCAGACGCATTAGGGTAGCCATGTTTAGAAAGAAATATGGAGCCTAGCGCAAAAGAGCAAATGTACAAGCCTGGGTACTGGCTTTTCACTGATGGCCTCCTTGGCCTCCAGTGAGTGGCCTTTTGTCCGTTTCTGCTCCTCTCCAGGACTACCCAACAGACAAACATCTACCATGCATCCTGGATTGAAGTCACACAATGCGAAGTGTAGCTGGTGTGAAGAGGGAGATTGCCATGCTCCTGTCCTCTCACGCATGAGCCAGTGCTAAGGTACTGGTCACAGGTAGGCAGGGCATCCTCCTGACCCCTGCTATGCTGGGAAGAAGGCCCTCTGCCAGGATTACTGTCTCCTCAAACCAATAAGGCTGCAGAAATTGCAAACCTCCAGCTCTTGCCACTTCTGACTTGCTCTCTTACCCTTCCTGTGCCCCATGTCCTTTGGAGTCACTATGTAAACAGATGAGGAAACTATTTCCTGCCTGTGTCCTCACTGATATGTAACTCTTAATTCACATACACACTTACCTTATATTAAATATCAAATATCCAAAGAGGTACACTTCCCAAGTAGCAGTGTAATCAATTACTATTAATTGTGCCAAACCCATGAAACTGTGATTCCATATTACAGAGGCCACATTTTCCTTATTCTTGGAGTTTTAAAAGTAGAAACTATTATAGATAAAAATGGCATTTTTTTCCAGAAAAACATTTTTTCCTATTTTTTCTTCCTAAAAGATGACTTTAGCCTCATTTTCTGTTAAAATGTTAATATTTGTGATAACTGATATTTTTTATAACTTTAATTCTTGGGGTAAACAACTAGATAAAGGAATTTATTTTTTACCACGTGTATCAGAATGCACATGTAAACATTGTTACTCACAGAGGCCAAAAGAAGGGGTTAGATTTCCTAAGTTTAAGTTACAGGTGGCTGTGTGAGCCTGTGAGTCTTGCAAACTGAACTGAAGTTTCAGATCTTCCCTAAGAGCAGCAGACTCTATTGACCATGACCATCTTCCCAGCCCAGATAAAGACATTTGAAGCATCCTTTCTCCTAAAACCAAGCCGCTGCTAATACAGAGGACTTTATATTCTATTAATATCTGACTGGTGACTTATGGTTAAAAGTATCATGACACCTTAGGAGGGATGCTTTTGTGAAGGGAGAGAGGGAAACCCAGACTTTCTGCAACATCAGCTGAGCTTCTGCTCCCTGACTGCAGCTTCCTGTCACTAACAGGGCCTTCAGGACAAGCAGTTTACATGGAGAATAGAGTCACTCTTCTAGGGTTCTGATCAGGAACTGTAAGGGGAGCCATGTGTGAGAGGAAGACACAGGAGGGGGCTTAGAGAGAGGAGGAGGGGAAGAAGACCCTGGGAGGCAGACCTCTCCACTGCCATTGAAGGTAGGTGAGGTACACAGGAAGTGTATGAGCAAAGGGTTCTGCATCACTTCTGAGTCTTGAGGAAGAAGGGCTCACAGCTCGAAACTCTTAGCAGAGATGAATGGCTCCTTTGTGGATGTGAGATTCATTTTTTTTTCATTTTATTTATTTTCATTCCAAATGTTGCCCTTCCTCCTGGCTCCCCTCTCAGAATTCTTTACCCCATCCGCCTTCTCCTTCGCCTCTGAGAGGGTGTCACCCCCACAACATCCCCTTTCTCTGAGTGCCTCAAGTCTCTACAGGATTAGCCAAGGCAGTCAGTCCTCAGCTACATGTGTGGGTAGCAGTGGGGGATGGCTCAGACAAGCCTGTGTATGTTCTTTGGTTGGTGGCTTAGTCTCTGGGAGCTCCCAGGAGTCCTGGTTTGTTGACACTGTTGTTCTTCCTATGGGGTTGCCATTCCCTTCAGCTCCTTCAGTCTTTCCTCTAACTCTTCCACAGGGGTCCCCTACCTCAGTCCAATGGTTGGCTATAAGTATCTGCATCTGTCTCAGTCAGCTGCTAGTAGAGACTCTCAGAGCCATGCTAGGCTCATGTCTAAAAGCACAACATAACATTAGTAATAGTGGGTTTGGTGCCCATCCATGGGATGGATCCCCAGGTGTGAGATTCTTATGTGCCTGAGGCCAAGGATGTAAGGCTGGGAGCCTCCATGTCTACCCTGGAGACAAGTTCTCCTGGGGGAGAGGGAAGTTCTCTTTCAGAGTGTAAATTCTACCTCCATCCTGGTTTTATTTGTTTTCCTTACAATTTATTAAAGAAATAGAAACATTTGTCCTCTAGAGATTCCCAGATCCTTAATTTTGATTATTTGAATTCTGTGTTATCATTAAGCTTGGTCCCTCATGACTCCTACGAATTGATAAGTGGATCCAGAGGCTCCATCAAACTGAAGTTTGATTTTTTTTCCCTGCAGATAAACACTTCTAAGGTGTCTATGTCCTTGGGTCTGAAGCAGTTATCTCTGACATTCTTTGATGTGGAAAGTAATCAATGATCAATAACTGGATAAATTCATCTTTTGTAGGTTATTTAACAGGAAGAAAAGAGGACATGGAGTTGCAAGAGAGACAGAGAGGCAGGCAGTCTATACAGAGAGTTGGAAGAAAGTCACAGTGGACAAATGTGATTATTATAAACTGTATGGAATTTTTAAATAAACAGTATTTAAGGAAAGTGTAGTGGTGATAACTTAACTACCTTCATCTGTCACCTCCAGGATTTGTGTGAGGAATGTTTCTCCAGGCTGCTGGAGTGCAGCTGTGGAGGTTGCAGCCAGTCTAGTTTGTAAGTTTTTCCTTTTCTTTTGTCTTGTTTCCTTTTCTTTCCTTTTGTTCTCTTTTCTTTTTTTTTATTTTTAAATTATTCACTTTACATCCCACTCAATGCCCCTCTCCCAGTTACCCCCTCCCACAGTCCTTCCCCCATCCCTCCTCCCCTTCTCCTCTGAGTGGGTGGCCCCTGGATATCCCCCTACCCTGATACAGAGTCGCTAGGCCATTCCTCTCCTGTTCAGGGCAGACAAATCAGTCCAGATGGAAGAACATATCCCATGTACAGGCAATAGGTTTTAGGATAGGCCCTGTTCCAGTTGTTTGGGACCCACATGAAGACCAAGCTGCACATCTGCTACATATGTGTGGGGAGACCTAGGTCCAGCCCTAGTATACTCTTTGGTTGGAGGCTGAGACTCTGAGACCCCTAGAATCTAGGTTAGTTAGCTCTGTTGATTTTCCTGTGGGGTTCCCATCCCCTTAAGTGCCTTCAATCCTTCCTCTACTGTTTGGGGGTGGGTGTCTGTATCTGTCTGAGTCAGCTGCTGGGTGGAGCCTTTTAGAGGACAACATGCTTTTGTCTGCAAGCATAACTAAGTATCATCAATACTGTTAGGGATTAGTGCTTGCCCATGGGATGGGTCTCAAGTTGGGCCAGTTATTGGTTGAGTATTCCCTGAGTTTCTATTCTACCCCCCACCCCACCTCATGCCTGGATTTCTTGTAGACAGGATACCTTTTGGGTTGAAATTTTTGTGGGTAGGTTAGTGTCTTGCTCCACTGGATTTCCTGTCTGGCTACAGGAGGTGGCCATTGCAGGTTCCATATTCCCAGTGTCGTAAGTTACAACTAAGTCACCCCCATTGATTCTTGTTGCCTCCCTTATCTGATGTCTCTATCTATCTCATCCTGGAGATGTCCCCACCTCTCATCAGGGAAATGGAAATTAAAACATCACTGAGGTCCCATCTTACATCCTTAAGAATAGCTAAGATAAAAAATTCAAGAGATAGCACATGCTGGTGAGGATGTGGAGCAAGGGGAATACTCCTCCATTGCTGGTGAGACTGCAAACTTGTACAGCCACTTTGGAAATCAATTTGGCAGTTTCGCAGAAAACTGGGAATAGTTCTTCCTCAAGACCCAGCTATACCACTCCTGGACACATACCCAAAAGATGCTCCAGCATCCCACAAAGACACTTGCTCAACTATGTTCATAAGCAATTTTATTTGTAATAGCCAGAAACTGGAAACAACCTAGATGTCCCTCAGCTGAAGAATGGATAAAAAAATCTGGTACATCTACACAATGGAATATTATTCAGATTCTATTCAATACAACTCAAATACTATTTAAAACAAAGACATCATGAATTCTGCAGTCAAATGAATGGAACTTGAAAATTTCATCCTGGGTGAGTTAACTGAGTCCCAAAAGGACATGCATGGTATGTACTCACTTACAAGTGGATATTAGCTCTAAAATTCAGGTAACATGTTACACTCCACAGATCCAAAGAAGCTAAACAAGAAGGAAGGCCCAATCAAGGATGGTTGAATCTCACTTAGAGGGGGAAATAAAACAGTCATAAGAGCAGATAGAGAGAGGGACCCAGGAGGGAGGGGTAATGGAAAGGGGAATGGAGGATTCGGGATCAGGTGTGAGGAAGGACAGGAGAGATGAATGAAGGCCATGAAAATGAATGGATCTGCAAGCTTGTCTGTTTTCAATACAAGTGGAGTTCCTTGTGATGACATTTTCTTTCATTTAGAATCTTGATGAACAAAGACACTTTAGAACAATGTGTGGTTATCCTTATTGGGACTTAAAATATCCCAGCTTTGGACAGCAACATTCTTCAAGTTGCAACCTGCCAGAGTTCTGTAAGCCTGGTGGTTTGTAGTACCTTCATGTTCTGCTGTGATATCAAACACTTATATTTGGGTCTCACACCAAAGACCAAAGATCTGTTTTCCACAGTGCTTTGAACTGTTTCAGTGGAAGAAATCATGTGTAATGACCTCAGTATCCACAGAGTTTAACAACAAATGAAAGAAAAGTCACCTTTTGAAAAGGAAAACAATGAATTTAAATTCTTTCCTAGTTTAGCTTTTATTTTTTTGGTTAATTTACTACTTGTTTTAATTTTATTCTGTCATTATGATAAAAAACGAGCTTAAGGAAAACAGCCTAGGGCAGTGATTCTCAATCTGTGGGTCACAACCCCTTTGACTCACTTGGTAACAATGAAAATACATCCTGCATATCAGATGTTTACATTACAATTCATAACAGTAGCAAAATTAGAGTTAAAATGTAGCAATGGAATAATTCTGTTGTTGGGGCTTAATAGAACATGAGGGACTGTATTAAAGGGTCACAGCATTAAGAAGGTTGGGGACCACTGGTCTAGGGAAAGAAAGGGTTTATTTGGCCTATATGTCCAAGTCCCTGTCCATCACTGAGGAAGTCAAAGTAAGAACACAAGCAGGAGCTGGCAGCAGAACCATGAAGGAACATTACTTGCCACCCTGCTCTGGCTCTTGCTTTGCCAGCTGTTATAAATAGCCCCAAACCACGAGCCCAGGGGATGGTGCCACCCATAGTAGGCTAGGCTCTCTTATACCAATTAATAATCAAGATGGACAAGCCCACAAGCCAATCTGAAAAGGGCAATCTCTGGTGTCTGGGTGTACCTTGTCAGTTAAAACTAACCAGGACACAAATAAAACAAACTTTTAAATTAGGTCAAAATCCTTAACTAAGACTTAACTAAGACCTACGCTGTAATTGACCCATCTCTTAATCAACAATTTGGATTTTTGGGGGGTTGATAATTGCATTATTTTTGATTGAGTTCTTTTCACTGAATTCAAGCACATGAAAGTCTCTGTCAGTTTCTTCCCTCTTCTTCTCTTTAGATCCCTCCCTCTGGAAACCTCAGACCCAACTGCTTCTCATCTCCCCCAGGGTGGTAGCCTGCCTGTGCTGCCTCTGCTGACCTTTGCTTAGACTTGCTTGCTGTCTGTGCTCAACCATTTACCTTTTGTCAGCCTAAAGTCTTAGGGTCATCTACTCAAGTATATTCTAAGAAACATTTTAAGAAGTAAAATTATTTTCCAAGTGTGAAATCTTTGTAACTACTCACTCATTTGGCTAAGCATAGTTTTATAAGTAGATACAATGTAAAGGTGTTTAGAGAAGTTCTGCCTGGCTCTGGGATGCTACTACATATTCTGCCTGATGTCTCTTCACTTTCCAAGACTTCTTCATCAGTGCACTGAAGTTTGGTGGCTCACCGCTTCATGGGACCTGCTGCAGCCTGTTCCTTCACTCTGTGGCTTACAGCCTTCTGTTTTGGGACTTTAGTTTTGTTAATAGTTTGTTCCCTTTCCTTCTACAGCTTCTACCCCTATAGCTTGGGTAATGCATGTTTCAACTACTGCATAATTTTTCTGGCTCTGCTCTTTGGAATCTGTTTCTTTGTTGTTTTTTTTTTTTTATCATTCATCTGGGCACTTTCCTGAGCTTTGTTTTTCAGCTAGCCCATTCAATTTTGTTTTTATTTCTACTGTATTATTTTTAGCAACCAATTTTTGTGCTTTGTGAATCTTTTTACTGCTAACTATGCCTGATTCATAACGTATCATCGTATCTCTGTGAGAACATTAGTTATAGTGCATTTTATTAATTGGTGTATGTTTTCTCCTTTGGGCATCACCCCCTCTTCCTCTACCTTCCTTCTTTTCTGTTTATCCAATCTGCCTTTCACTCTGTTTCACAATAGTTTGTTACCCACACCACCTGATCAGCAGCCAGATACTCATAAAGGGCTTTGGGAGCTGCGCAGGCAGGGCTCACCCAGCACTAGGCTCCACTGCAGAGCCCATGTGCTGAGACTCCCCACTGGGCTGCACTGGCCACTTGCCTGCAGAGGGGTCTTCAAGAGCTCCTGGGCCAATGGTGACAGTCTATGCTCATTCTTCAGTGTTGTTCCCTTCTCGGCATGTGCCTCGTCTCCAGTTGGAAATCTCCAGTGTTCTGTAGATATGAGGACCTAGAGACCCGGAGAACAATTGCTTCTCACAGAACATTTCAAACTCCTTCTGGTTCAATGTATCCTCATACCAGCAAAGTGTAGCTTGTGGAGAGGTGGAACTCTGGATTGGGAAGAGCACCCTGAAACTCAGAGAAGGTGCTGGCCCCTAGGAAGATGTCACCCCCATGCTTCCTGTAGAATATTGGTTGATTTGTGTTTCATTGTCACTAACCTAGAATTTCTCTTGCATTTGGAAAGGCTGAGAGTTGTCAGCCTCTATGGAAATAAAGCGTTGCATTCGAGCAGGATCTCCTGCATCTACAGCTCTGAGGGAGAGAGCAGCCAGTGCCTAATGCTCTCCTTTTTATACTGATGCACAGAGCATCCCCAAGATAGAAGTGCCATGTCTGGGATGAGGAGATGTTGGTGTTGACCTGGTTTAGGACACCCTTAGATACATACTGACTACAAGGACCATGTGCAACATGCTGGGGTGGTATACATTTTCAGTGTGACTACTATCTTGCCTCTATTATGGCCTGAGTCCTATCAAGTGTTATAGTTTGCAGACCTACTTGTAGCTGTAGGGAGATGACTGAATTTATGTGGTAGGGAGAACTCCCCTATTTTAGGATTCATAGGCTATTGGATTCCTCTCCACACCACAAAAGAACACAGTGAGAAAACAGCCATCTGCAAGCCAGGAGGAGAGTACATCGGAACTGACTTTGTCTTCATGTTTGTCTCTTAACCTCAGGTCTGTGGGAAATGCGTGTGTGTAGCTTAGGTTGCTCAGTCTGTGGCATACTGCTTCAGCCATCTGCTATGGTACGAAAGCGTTCTCCACGTACGTGTCCCTAATGCGGCAGTATTGAGGTGAGGCAAGAGAATGGGCCACAAGGGTTAGAACCTCATGATTGGAGGTCAGCCATCTTCCTGAGAAGGGTCAGCATCAGAATAGGTTTCTTACAAAAAGGATGAGTTCAGCCACCTCTTACTCCTTCCCACTGACCATCAGGACTTGAAAAGCAAGAGCCAGAATTTCCACTTCTTAAAGTAGAGTTAGGAAGGTCTGGCATTGTACACTGTGGTTAACTGTGAAGGGTATGCATGTGAATACAGCCAATCTGGGCTTACCTTCTGTTCTGCTTCTACCTACACCCATCCTGGCTCATGGTACTTGCTCTGCCCCAGCTTGCTTTGTGATAACCTAAGCAGAGACAAAATTCTATTCACTGGAGGTATTGGGCCATGAAGCTTCAATGGGAGGCACCAGACTGGTTACAGGGCACCAAGCCAGGATGCACTTTTCAGTACCATGCAGCTTAGCTATCTCTGCTTTCCTGTTAGGCTTACACTTGCTAGACAAAAATAACTGCTAAGACTCTTTGAAGGTATGATGACAGCTGTATTGCAAGACATTACACAAGCTCACATTTTTGACAGATCATGATTTAGTTTAAAGAGTAGCATGTTGGGGAGATTGCTGTGGGAAATCATAATAACAGAGAACTAGGCTGGTAAAACCATGGAGCTCTAGGAAGTGTGAATCTAAGTGCTTTCTTTTCAGCCAGAGTATGAGTCAGGCAAGGATGAGCAAGTCAACAATTAATAGACATGTGGTAGATGCAGCCATTTCTGTGTAGGGAAGTTGGGGCCCTTTGTGGTTGGTGCCTTCCCTGGGCTGGTAGTCCTGGGTTCTATAAGAAAGCAAGCTGAGCAAGGCAGAGGAAGCAAGACAGTAAGTAACATCCCTCCATTGCTTCTGCGTCAGCTCCTGCTTCCTGACCTACTTAGTTCCAGTCCTGACTTGCTTTGGTGATGAACAGCAATTTGGAAGTGTAAGCTGAATAAACCCTTTCCTCCCCAACTTGTTTCTTGGTCATGATGTTTTGTGCAGGAATAGAAACCATAACTAAGACAGGAAGGTATATCTCCAAATTTACAAAGTTATAGAAGCATGAACAATTCAAGCACTTTGTCCATGCAAGAAAAGTTAAGATTTCTGGAGGACCCAGCTATACCACTCCTGGGCATATATACCCAAAAGATGCTCCAACATGTAATAAGGACATATGCTCCACCATGTTCATAGCAGCCTTATT
>NW_022196914.1:31526573-31575090 GCF_008632895.1 Mastomys coucha | reverse complement strand
AGGACAAGCCAGCCTAAATATAGCTATCTCCTAAGAGGCTCTGACAGTACCTGACTAATACAGATGTAAAGGCTCACAGCTATCCATTGAACTGAGTACACGGTCCCTAATGAAGGAGTTAAGAGAAAGGACCTATGGAGCTGAGGGGTTTGCAGCCCCTTAGGATGAACAACAATATGAACTAACTAGTACCCTCAGAGCTCCCAGGGTCTCAACCACCAACCAAGGACTGCACATGGATGGGTCTGATTGTTCTGGCAGCATGTGTATAGTAGAGGATTGCAAATTTGATCTTCAATAGGAGGAGAGGACCTTGACCCTGTGAAAGTTCTGTGCCCCAGTGTAGGGGAATGCCAGGGCCAATATGTGGGCGAGGGTGGGGTGGCAGGCATGGGGAGGGGGGCAACAGGGGTTTGTTCTTGTTGTTTTTGTTTTTTTGTTTGTTTGTTTTTTAAAAGGGAAACTGGGAAAGGAGAAATTACATGTAAATAAAGAAAATATCTAATAAAAAAAACAGACCTTTAAAAAAAAAGTTAAGATTTCAGATATCAAAAGCTCTCCTCGGACCATCTTCTGATGTGTACATCTGGGTTCCCTCACCATGAACTTGGCTTCACACATTAGGAGATAAGTATACCTGGCTGCTCTCCTGAGATGCCAGCCTGTCTTGTACAGGTGACTTACCTAGGAAAGAAGTTTAGGAAAGAAGTTCAAAAGATGTCAATTTGCTAATGTAATTTATGGATAAATTCAAAATTATTTTGATAAACATTTCAAATGCATTACATTGAGCAGAGAACTAGGCACATCTGTTTTTTATTTGTGGTACTGATCATTTTAGATGTAACTTAAGTAGAGATGGGAAAATTACAGGGTAATGCAATTTTCCATTTGGTAATAGAATAATGTCCTATGTGCTTTCATGGATGTAATTCTAAGTGTTAGGGACAGGAAGACTAGTGACTAAGAAGTATGATTTAATGCCAGCTCATTTTACACTGTTCCCCAAAGATGCTAAGTTCTGTGGGCCTTCTGGACATCTGTCATGGGTTTTAGCTGTACTACACATATCCATGTATCTGAGAAAATCAAGAATGAACCCTGGATTACAGAAAAGAACATGTGAGAGGTGGAAGGTTGGGATGGACATAAAAGGCATGTGGAATACAGAAAAACAGCTGTCATGAGTGCTACAAGTGTAGGTAAGAAGTTATTCACTTCACAAGAAAAGAGGAGGAAGTACTAATTTTAGCAGTAGTACTTACATATTCCAATGCTATGCACAAAATGTAAAAATTAATTGTGTTCTGCTGAAAATATGGGTCACATGACCACATCTTCACTCATCAAGGAGTAATTGTAACTCTGTAAATGCTTCTTTCACTGCCATGAAAGAATTGCTTTCATTCAACACCATGCTAATAGTATTTTTCCAAGCTCTGTTTATGATAAAGTAAACTACCTCAGCACATAGAGGGATTTCTCCATGATAAACCAGAAACATCCATGTTGACTACATGTTGTATTGTGCCTTGTTTTATTTTGTTTTTTTTTTTTTAGTTATAATATTCTGGTCATTTTGGAATAATGGTCAATGAAGTGTAATATGTCTAGCGACTAGAGATGTTCCATTCTTGATGAGGCTCCAGGACTTTGGGAAATATTATATCATCCTTGCATGAGATCCAGCCCTGAACACCAACCTCTGATTCTTTGTTTAAGATCAACAAGTCTTTTTATTTCTCATGTGTGACTCTTCCTGTCTGGTACTTGGTCAAGACAACAATGAAATGTGTTACTTATTACAGAGAAATTGGTACCAGAAGTGGGGTTGATGTTATGCTGAACTTTACCATATGGTTCATAGCCCTTTGGAACTGGTTTGTGGAAGAATCTGGAAGAACAGAAGAGAGAAGCCCCGAAGGCTGTAAGCAATACTTTATGGTCCTATCTGACAGGAGTTATATAGATAAAAATACTAAGAGGATCGTGAGCAGTAGAGATCCAGTCCATAAGGTTCCAGAAATAAATAAGGCTCTATTGAGCACTGAGCCAGAGGTCATAAATCATTCTGGAAAAAAATCTGGCTGACTTATCCTGACATTCTGAGACCTTGAGTGAATGAGGCTGAATTGAAATGTAATGGAGTAGTTTATTTGGCAGAGAACATTTCAGAACATGGTAGTGCTCCAGTACTGCTCACTGCTTATATACAGTTTTATGGTAAGAGAGCAAAGATGGAGCAGGAAATACAAAAACATGCAATCTGATGAGAAAATGAATATGTTTAAAACTGATACAAGGTGGGTAATGAGACAGTGGCTGTAATTGTTAAAGATTATCACAATTAAGAAGAAACCATGTGATCTGTACTGGAACAATAGGAAAGGTACCCAGAGGATAAGAGCCTACCCAGGAGAGGCTCCAACTTGAGAAAATTTAATTCATTAAAAGGAAAAGGCCTGAATTGGGTATGCGCTGGAGGGTGTCCTGTTTGAAATAACTGCTTAGGAAAGTACTTTCCCAGATTCTGCCACCAAGGCATGCAAAGACACCTCTGGAGGTGACAGACTACAAGAAGACACACGTTGAGCTGACAGCAGAACTGGGCAGTGTCAACCCTAGGGCTGGTGCTGGTTTTGCAGGTTTGAGAGATGAAAGTGTGAGGGATTATGGTGGTTCATACCATAGTCCTCAAAATCTACCAAGGTTAAAATAAGCATGTCATAGTTGGTCCCTTTGACAGGAAATTCAGAGAAACCATTGTATGAAGCTAGAAAGATGCTGCAGCAAAGGCCCCAGGATGCTAAAATTGCCAGGACCTTGGTATATCTGCCAAAGAAAGCTGCAGACATGGAGTGAAGCTGCCTCAAGAGAGGGGCTATTGGTGCTGCTAGTAGAAGACCAAGATCCTGAGCTGGAGGCCAGCAAAGGCTGCTGGGGCTCAGATGACTTACTCAGTAGCTTCAAAGCTTTAGAATTTTGTGTTTTTCTGCTGGTCTCTGGTCTGGTCATCCCTTCCAAAGCCTCCACTTCCCTCCTTAGAAGTCAGAAGGTTTATTCTTCACCATTGTATATTAGGATTGTGTGACTTTCTTTTTTATAAAGGCTCACGGTTGAGAGCGTCCTGAGTCTCTGAAGATAATTTTGGTATTGGATTTATAGACAAACACACACACACACACACACACACACACACACACACACACACATACACACACACACATGAGGGGGAGAGAAAGAAAAGAAAAATACAGAGTTTGAGAGTTTGCTTTGTGTTGACCAACTATTCTGGGGCATGAGGCCTGCCCTGGATTTTGGTTAAAGTACCCAGTGAGAATCCACTGGGAAAAGGGATTTTTTTCCTCTTGCCATTGTGTGTCAGTTGCAGGCAGCTTCTTGGATAGGGATGGGATTTTTTCTCCACTTTCCCTTTTCTAGTTTGGAATCTTGTCTGATTTGAATCTGTATAGGTTTTGTGTATGTTGCCACAGTCTTCATGACTTTACATGGGTATTGTTCCTTGGAGACATCCATAAACTCTGGTTTTTACAATCTTTCTGCATCCTTCACTACATAGATTCCTAAGCCTCGAGAAAAGGAGTTTGATGAGTGCCTTAGGACTGAGTACTCTAACATCTCTCACTCTCTGTACTCTAGGTCCAGTCATAGATCCCTCGAGTTAATGCCCATCTTCTGTAAGAGGAAGTTTTTCTGATGAGGCTTAAAAAAGGCACTGATCTATGGGTATTGCAAAATGTCATTAGGGATATTGCTATGTTCCCCTAACAGAACCCATTGTATTAGGTTTCCCCCTAGGACCATGACTATCTGGTCTCAGGTTATTGGCCCCTTTAACAGTGTCAGGCACAGGATGGGCCTTAAATCCAATCAAAAGGTGTTTGTTTACTTTCATATTATATGGGCTACTGTTGCACCAGAATATGTTACAGGCTTGAGGATGCTATAGGTCACAGGAATTATAGCTAGAAGATATTGATAATTCCTCCTTCAATAGTGTGCAGGAAACCTTCCAGTGGCATGAATGTTAGTCAGTAGAATGAAGCATCTAGTTAGGCACTAGCCCCACTTTTCCATTCATATCCAATGCCATAAATTATGTCTTCAGCAACAGGGCCTGAACATCAAGTTGTAAGGAGTCTCCACTAGCTTTGGCAATAGCCTGTGGTGCTTGTGGGTTCCCATTGGACCCTTTGGTTAATGACTCAACTATATGTAACCCATTCCTAATACTAGAAGTTTCATTTGATGGCATAAGATGTCTGCTTGGGGTATTGCCTCCCCTATTATGTGGTGACTTCTTTTAGATTCCTTTCGTATAGTATGTATTTGAAGAAGCTTCTACAGTAGTAGATTTCTATATCTTCTTCCAAAGATCTTTCCTGTTAGTTGTCCTTCCCCATGTGCCCTCCCTTACTCTTCTCCCCCATCTGCCTTTCTATTAACCCTCCTATTCTAGTTTCCCTTTATCTCCTCATAACACTGCATTGTATTTCCCCTTCCTTGGGAAACACTTTACCCTCTCCTGATCCCTTACTAGGTACCTAACTTCTCTAGTTATTCTAATTGTAGCATAGATACTGAAAGCTTAAAAGTTACCATACACATGTAAGAGAAAACATAATATCAGTCCTTTGGGGCCTGGGTTATTTCACTCAAGATGATTTTTTCTAGCTCCATCTATTTACCTATAAATTTTATCATTTCATTTTTCTTAGAATATGAATAATATCCCATGTGTAAATGCACCATATTTTCATTATTTACCAGTTGATGGGCATCTAGGCTATTTCCAATTTCTAGCTGTTAGTAATAAAGCAGCAATGAACATTGATACGCTAATGTCTCTGTAGTAGGATGAAGAGTCCTTTGAGTATATACCAAGGGGGATAAAGCTGAATCTTGAGGCAGATTGATTCTGAACATTGTGAGAAATTAACCCAGTGATTTTCATGGTGGCTGTCTAGGTTGGCACATCAGCAATGAATAAGCATCACCCTTGCTAGGATAAGCTGTCACTTTCTTGTTGATCTTGGCCATTTTGACTTCTTATGTTTTGATGTCTTTTTTTTTCTGTTTTTCTTTTTTAAGAGAGGGAGAAAGCACATAAAGTTGGGTGGGAAGGGGATAAGGAAGGATTTGTGAGGAACTTGGGAAGGAGAAATAATGATCAAAATATAGTGAATGGAAAAGATTGAAATTAAAAAATGTTGGGAATGTTAATGACTATGAAGACTTTTGACACTGGAATGAGTACATTTTACATTATCATCTGGCATGGGAGCAAGGGGTAGAATGTTCTAGCTTGAATGTGCAAAGTCCTCCATAAACTCCTGTATTGGAACACTTGGTCCCCACCTGGTGTTACATGCCAGCAGCAATGGTTCTGTTGAAGAAGGTTGTAGAACATTTAGGAGGGTCTTGAGGTTTCATAGCCTAGCCTTACTTCCTGTCTGCTCTTTGCATCTGGACTTTGCATCCAATGTGACCTCATGCTCTTGTCCCCTTTCTTACCACAGGGACTGTATTCCTGAAAGCATTAGGACAAAATAAACTCTTCCTACTTAAAGTTGTTCCTTGCAACTTGAAGTCAGTCACAGTGTTAAAAAGAGTGACTATTGTAGAAGTCACTCCTTCCTCCTGCCTATCCCTCAAAGCTCACTAACAAGAGCACAGCAACAAACATCCAAACAACTCTATCAAAAGGTGTGAACATGAGCACACTATTATTCCTAAAGAATAAAAAGACCCCCATTCTATAACCCTCCAGGAAGCCCCATCTCTTAAAGTTTCTACAAAACAGTACACTGGGTAGCCCCAGAACTTCCCACTGCTTGGGTGAAAAAGTTTGCTTTTAGTCCCTGTACCCATTGTCTGTGCCCATACAGGACCACATATGACAGCCCAATTTTGGTAGACCCTGATTTCAGAATAGAGCATGCCTGTCCAGTCTTTATGCTGTTATAGTTCAATACAGAGCTCAACCTCAATAAATCATGCTACATAATGGTAAAATTTATACTGAAGACCACATGCTCTACCAATCTCTATCCTCTCAAAATCCCTTTTCTTAGAGCAATGGACTAAACACATTCATAGTATATAAATATCAAAATGAGTCAGAATCAATCTTACTTACAGATTAAACTATTTTTTCCTGATTGTGGTTTTCAATGTGACCTATAAACTTCACACACATGTCTGGTTTGAAGAGCTCTAGATTTGGAGCTAGTGGTACAGGTCAGGACCTGATTTTAGAAGACAAAGGGAAGTATGATTTTGACACTGGATGAGTATTGTAATGAAATAGGGATCTTAGATATTTCTTTAAATTCAAGAAATTGACATGAGAGACCATTGAAATGTATAGGGAATTAGCAATAACTGATTCAGTTGGGGTCCTCCAGAGAAACAAAATCAACAGGATGAATACATATTATTAAAAGTTATTTACAAGGTATGACTTTCATAATGAGGGTAGATAGTCCAATAATAGCTATACACACATACTGGAGAAGCAGAGCCCCTAGTAGTCCATTGATCTATGAAAGCAGATGCCCATGCACTCCTGAGATAATGCTGAAGACTGAGAGGCTGGCTAGACAGTTGCTGCTCTTGTGCCTGCATTGGAAGACTTTAGAAGGTGGAGTCTGACACTGAGGAAGGGAAACACCAGTGACAGTCACACTCAGAAAAAATGATGTCACTCTCTTCTCATACCTCTATATATGGGCAGTCTGCATCCACTTGGAGGCAGGTCTTTGTATTGTCCTTTAGTCTACTCTAGCAAGGTTCATAGGCAAGGTTGATG
The DNA here is from genome assembly GCF_008632895.1 of Mastomys coucha. Taxonomy (NCBI): domain Eukaryota; kingdom Metazoa; phylum Chordata; class Mammalia; order Rodentia; family Muridae; genus Mastomys; species Mastomys coucha. The sequence continues at coordinate 31,568,258 of NW_022196914.1, read as the reverse complement.
GAGGTGTGTCTCGTGGGTGGTTGAAATCCTGTCCAACTCACAGGAAAACACACCTATCGCAGGGTCTCTCCTTCCTCTGAACCGGAAATGAAAACACAGCTGTAAAAAGCAGATTTAATGGTAATGGATACTTACTAAGAAATCATGAATGCAAACGAATATTTCATAGGATGCTTTTAAAGTGGGAAGTAGAGGCTGAGCCTTGTACATATATTTTGATAAACAGAAGTAGAATAGATATGGCTATATTAAATATCCTTCTTCCAAAACAGCTAGCAGAAATGCATAGGGAAGCCCCTGAACCTCTTCTGCCTGAGTCCCACGTTCTGAAAGTCCAGCATCAGCTTCTCTCTGCCTCCTTCCTCACAAAGGCAACCTGCCAGGTAGTCTGTGTTCTGCACATTGCTTCCTAACTGGAACCAGGCAGCTGCAAATGTCCATAATTACAGGAGATCCAGTCATTTTCTGCTCTGCGGTTGGAATAATGACAGTCTTATTTTCATTACCATTCTAATGGCTTCGTGTTCTGAATCACTGTGATATTATTAATAACGGCAAAGGGGCCTGACTTAGCCTGAGGAAAGCCTTCCCATACATCACTTTAAGGGCAGTGGGTGAACTGACAGGTTAACGAAGCTGCTCAGACACAACTGAGCCATGCACCACGCAGCCATAAATAGAAGCATGTGGGGAGGAGACACAAGCACAAGCACTTTACTCAATTGATCGTTCTTGGGACATATTTACCTCAGAGCACAGCCCACACTACCAAGTAGCGTTATTTTATATTTTTAGAATCTCTTAATTCATTTTGTATGAATCTCATACACATAAACAATGGATTTTGATTGAATACAGACTCATCCTGTAATTCCCCCTAGAATCCACCCATACACCTCCTTCTCAGTTTCACAATCCCTTTTTTTAAAAATAACCCGTGAAGTCCAACTAATAAACATCTTTTATTCTAAATCACTTTTTTGAATAAGCAGCATTTGACTCAGCTCTCAAGGTTTCTCTAAGAATGAGCACCCTCACCTCCAAAATGGCATAGCAGAATTACCTTGAAATAGAAAGCATATAAAATATGGCAAAGCGGCAGAAAATGTTCCTGATGCAGGAGATGTTGACATATCTTTGTTTGGCAGGGATCTAAAATGTCTACCTCACTCTCTCAGTAATATAATGTGTCCAGGGTCTAGGGATAAGCTGCCCCTCCCCCAGGTTGCCTTATATTTGTCTCTGAACTCTGTGGATTGGAGGTCTCTCCCCTGACACACACACACCCTTCGTCTCCTAGTTTGCATGCACATTCTTGAAAATGTACAGTGACAGCTTTACCAGTGTCTCACAAGGGGATTTGTTCAGACCTGGGTGGAAAACTGAGGGATTTTAATGAACAGAAGTAGGGAGAACACAGGGTTCTCTGGTCTAGGAAACACTAGTAGTCTTTTCATTGTGTTGTTAGATGCATGGGAGGGAGGCCCCAAGCATCTTCATTCCTTGCCTCAAACTAGTTTTCCTACTTGATCATAAGACCAGCACTGTCCTGAAATACAATCTGCCAGAAAAGTCAGCTGGTCGTGTGGGCCTTAGATGATTTTGGCAAGGGAACCATGCCTGTCTCATGGCTTCTCTCCAGCCTCTGCCCCTCCTTCTTCCCTCCAGATTTGGGTTTCATTCTCTCTGCCTTGAGCAATCATCTATTAATGTATCATATTCTTTCCCCCGTGGTATCAGCAAACCCAACTCTGGCCACTCTGTACCAGCAGCTATGTACTTAACTTTGCTCACCACATTAGCCATAGAACGCTGCTCTTCTATCATCTTCTACTTCCAAGGCCTTCCCCATTCTGTCTGTCAAGAGCTGTGACAGAGTACGGGTGCCATCGTGCCAGCCCTGATACTAAAGGAACATGGGGCCAAGAAGCACAGGAGGCAGGTGGTAAGTCAGACATCACTTTCTTTCGGCCATCTGTGAACAAGAAAAATCCCCAGGATCCATTTTTCTGGAATGGAAGCAAAGGATCTCATTTCAGAACCAGTCAATGTGACATCCATGTCTTCTTATTGTGAGTTAGATGGGGCTCATTTCCCTAAGGGGAAACCATTCCAACTCAAGAACATTTAATATTTAATAAAAAGTTATTATTTGTTTGGGGTCTTATCTAAAATATGTGAATGTATATCTCACTTCAAGAAGACATTGCAATTTGAAGGCATGCATATGACATTTTAGAAACAACTTTCCTATGTGATAAGAACCAAAATCTCAAATGTATGACATCTGGCATCTAGTAATATACTCAAAGAAAGCATCATAAAAGAACAATGTAAATTTGAGAAACAGATGAAGAAATTTGTTAAAATGGCACGCTCCCCCATGGATCACCAAAATCCCTTCATTACCTTCTGAGATGCCATTTGAAACACATGAGGACCAACTTGAACTGACACACACATGAAGAGGTGAGTTCAGCAGACCTGTTGGCTCAGAGAGTTAGCACACAGCTGTCTCAGGTGAGCCAGACCACCTGTGAACAAGTCCTGACTCCAGCAAGGGCAATGGGTTGACAGATCAACCAGTTGTCCTTGAGTTGACCTTTGACTCCTTCATATCCGAATACACAGATCCTTTAAATAACAAAAATATTGTTTCTATATTTATGAAGAAATGTTCAAAACTCTGGAGAGATTGTGCCACCTGCAAAGTGCTTGCTGATCAAGCAAGAATACTGACTTAGGGACTCTGGAGCTCACATTAAAAACAGAAGTTCAGATGTGGTGGCATGGACCTGTAATTTCAGCACAGGAGAGGAGAGCACATTGATGAAAATGGGATCCCTGAAGCTCACTGGCCAACTAGTCTACTCAGCTTTGCTCTCTAGGTTTGGAAAACTTGTCTCAAAAGATGGAGAGCAATAGGAAGACATTCAACACCCGCACCAGCCTCCCCATGCATACATATGCATACCTGTGCCCCAACAATCACAGGTGTAAACACACACACACACACACACACACACACACACACATCACCAAAGGGTACACACCTCTCACACCCTTACAACAAAAAAATACCAGTGTCTAGCACAAGGTGACTTGTATGTAAAGCTCTGATCTTAATATTACAAGCACTGTTGCAACCAGCGAAGTGTTGGAAACTGCCTTAAACTTGGCAGTCAAACGAGCAAGCCTAGTGCCTCTGCAGGGGCATTACAGCAGCATCTCACCTCTCAAGTGAGCCACAACAGAATTTGTGTTCTTAGCTCCAGCTAAGGACTTGGTTTTCCTTTGTTTGTCTGCTTTCTGTTTTTCATTATAAACATGAAGCCTGTGCCCTGCACATGTTAGGAATGGCAACTGAACCATCAAGCATGATGACCAAGTCCCTCTGAAGTGTCTGAGATATGGGGAATTTCAAACAGCATTGCCTGTCACGGGCAGGACACTGAGGTCATGAGAGGATGCTATCCTTGATGAACCTCTATGAGGACCAGACACCTCTACCCACATGTTCTTTAATCACCCAGTAGGGATATTCCCTGGATGACTTAGGCCAGGAGTGAGTTGGATTTTTAACAGTGTAGGTACTTATTAAAGGAAATTCTTTTTTTTTCTATTTCCCATTCTTTATTGAAAACAACAACAAAAAAGCATGTTTTACAAAATGGACAAAACTAAACTAAATCTAAGAACACCAGTCACAGTAAGAAATAGTTGAGAAAATACCCCTCACGTTTCCATGGATGATTTCAGTTCAACTTTTTTTTTTAGTTATTTTCTTTATTAACATGTAAATTTCTCCTTTCCCAGTTTCCCCTCCAAAAAACCAAACAAACAAAAACAACAAGAACAAACCCCTTGTTGCCTCCCCCCTCCCCATGCCTGCCATCCCACCTCAGGAGTTGCAGAGATTAACTATGGAGCAGAGACTGAAGGAAGGACAAGCCAGCCTAAATATAGCTACCTCCTGAGAGGCTCTGACAGTACTTGACTAATACAGATGTAGAGGCTCACAGCCATCCACTGAACTGAGTACACAATCCCCAATGAAGGAGTTAGAGAAAGGACCAGTGGAGCTGAGGGGTTTGCAGCCCCTTAGGACGAACAACAATATGAACTAACTAGTACCCTCAGAGCTCCCAGGGTCTCAACCACCAACCAAGGACTGCACATGGTGGGTCTGATTGTTCTGGCAGCATGTGTATAGTAGAGGATTGCAAATTCGATCATCAATAGGAGGAGAGGACCTTGGCCCTGTGAAGGTTCTGTGCCCCAGTGTAGGGGAATGCCAGGGCCAATAAAGGAAATTCTCTAGGGGGATGACATTGAAGGGGAGTGCTCCAGGCAGAAACTGCATAGTCCTCGAGAGCCTCCTCAGAGCCAAATGCCCCCTTTGTCCACACAGCCTCCACCTTAGGAGAAGCCATATGGGGCCATCTTGGGCTTTGGTGCCAGCCTAAGTCAGCACAGCCACAGGCAAGCTAACAAGGAAGCCTTAGGCTGGAGCTGCTCATGAATCATCCCTTTCTGAGAAGCTTGGGGCCTTGTCTTTCCTGCATCCTGACTGCTTAAGAGGACCAGTAGCAGGTAAAAGAAACATCTGCACAGCTATGTGGGGTCACTTTAGGATGGAGGTAGCATCAGAAGCCCAAGACCCTAGAAGGCTGCAAAGCCCTGCCCCTGTACTGCTCCAGCTCCAGGAACAGCAATTTCAGTGTCTGCCACAAGAGATCACCACAGCGTGTTTGTTGGCTGACAAACACCCGCAGGTTGCAATTACAAAATGGGTCTCACCATGCCGAACGGAAGGGTCAGTAGGTAAGTGTGTCCTGAGGACTTGGAACTCTCCATTCACCACTGTACCAGCTTCTAAAGGATTTCTCTCGAATTCTTTGATCTGGGGCCTCTCTTTTGTTTTCAGGGCTAAAAGCATAATCCTGCCCTGACAGCTTCTCTTGGTCCAAATATTCTGTCCTTCCCTTCCTCTGTCTGTGTCCAACCCTCCACACCTTGCTCATATGTACCTATGGGTTCATTTAGGACACATCTATATTTACAGTATAACCTCCCAAGTAAGATTCCACGTTGGCAAAGAAGCACCCTTACTTTCCTCATAACTTTGGCAAAACACTCAATCAAAGCAGCTTAAAGAAGGAGGGCTGGCTTTGACATAGACTTTGAGGACACATCGGCCACTGTGCAGGGAAAAAGTATGATCTCAGGGGTGTAGGGTGACTGGTCTCATTGCACCTACAGTCAGGAAGACATGAAAGATGAATACTGGTACTCAGACTTTTTCCCTTCTAGATTTGGTGGGCAACTACAGCCTGTGGAAAGGCACTGATAACATTCAGGGTGGACCTCCTCCTTCAGTTCAAACTCTCTGGAAATGCCATCAAAGACATGCCCAAAGGCGTGTCTCGCTGGCCACTCTGAATTCAGTCAAGTTGACACTCAAGACCAACCATCACAGCCACATCTCTCCCAGATTGTAGAGTCTGGGACCTGGGTAGCCTTGGGAGATGCCTTCCTGCCTGTCACAGTGGTGCTTGCCAGGCCCGGCTTTCATCAAGCTAGGCCCCAGCATCAGTCCTGAGAGTCTCCTCATGGATGCTGTACTTGGAAAAGCTTCAGCAAACTTGATGCATTAACTGAAGTTCTGTGAAAGGAGCAACAAAAGCCAGGGCACAAACTGGAGGGAGCAAATGCTCAATAAACATAATAGTGCCTACCTTTGGGGAGCTCAAACATATCTATTACAAAACTTTAGATCTAATTCCAAGGATTGGCAAGACATAAAAAGAGATATACCTAGAATCAAGTACACTCTTCCATGCCAGCAGCAACCTGGAGAGTATTGTTTAAGAAGAAATTGTACTTACAATGGACACAAAATATAAAATATTTAGAAACAAATTTAAGAATTGATGTATGCCCTCTATAAGTCAAATAACCAGCTTCCTGGGAAATAGAAACACCTTCAATCTAGAGTTCCCCCATTTCAACACTAAAAGAGCCAGGCTCCTCCTGAGGCAACTCCAGCATCAATACACTGTCAGTGTGTCCTTTCCGTTCCTTTTCAGTTAAAACTCTACAGAGCAAGCTGAGCATGCCCAGTGGTGCTCCTGCCTATCACTTTAATATTTGCACATGCTCCATAACCTTAAAGTGAGCATACTCAGGAAAGGGCTAACTCTTACATGAGTATGTATAAGTGTCTGAATTCATTCCCCATGTTCCCTCACTTTGGAGCTAATCCCTGTGGCCTCTCTGCCTGTTGCAGGTAACAGCTCTCTACCACTTCATGTCTTGGCCATGCACATTTAGGCTTTGTTCTCATCATGATGAAAAGCCACTGTGCTCAGTTACAGAGATGCTTGATACAGTATCAGTAATTAACAGGTTAGTTGATAGATCCAATGCAATTTGCATATGATCCTTCATGGACCATTAGGGAAGAGCTCTAAACCTCATCCAAAAGACTAAAGGAAGGGAGACCACCAGGCTGGCTGTGGAGTCAGGGGAACCAGGCTGGTTGTGGAGTCAGGGGAACCAGGCTGGTTGTGGAGTCAGGGGAACCAGGCTGGCTGTGGAGTCAAGGGAACCAGGCTGGTTGTGGAGTCAAGGGAACCAGGCTGGTTGTGGAGTCAGGGGAACCAGGCTGGCTGTGGAGTCAGGGGAACAAGGCTGGCTGTGGAGTCAGGGGAACCAGGCTAAAAGCATATGCAGTGCTTGCATGCTTGTGAGTCACACACCTCGGACAAGTTGCCACCCTCTGGAAATGTTGGGTACCTTCTCTATTCAGCAGAGACAGGCCACCATTCGGGGGATCCTAAATGCCAGGCAACAGAGTGGTAAATTGAGCTGATCCCAGCATGCCCTAGAAACTATACTAAAGGTTCAGAAAGTGCTGCGTGAGATGGAAACAATACTGCAGTGTGAAGACTTCAAACAGCACTGTATCAGAACAAGAGAGAAGGAGAGAGGATGATGGCTCAAGTTCAGTCCATGTGTGCTGTATGTGACATCTTATCAAACATCCAATCGAAGGGATACTTGGCTGAATTTAATTATCGCACCCAAATATGCATGTATTTAAATATCACACTGAATATTATTAATGAATGGGCAACAAAAAATTAATAGTCAATTTTAATGTAGTCAATGTTAGCCCCAGAAGAAACAGTGTCTACAATTTGGGATGAAGAATTTAAAAAATTATTCTTTGGGGATCATCCATCTTTCCAACAAGCCCCATAACTGTTTTTTGTTTTTTATTTTTTAAATCAGGATGTGATAAAGCCAGACAGTGGCCACTAACCCATTCTGTAGTTCAGGAATAAGAAAGCAGGAAGGCTCAGGTATACCTAGTTGTTCCAAGAGCTCCAAGTATGAGGACGACTACAAAGGCACAAAGAATTAAGCAGATGGCAAGAAGATCCAGTGACGCCTGCTACAGGGATAAAAGTTAGAAATTGCAGGGAAAGTGTTGAAAGAGAAATTGACTGAAATGAGAAATTGCCCTAGGGCCTGGTGTTTCTTTTGCACACCCTTGGGCTCCTGAGGTTGTGTTGCTTGCCTGTGCCAGCAGCTGGAGGGTCAGGGTGTTCCAAGCCCTGACTCACTACTGATCCTGGCTGTAGAGTGTGGGCTCCACTCTAGGGGGAGTTACCTTTCCAGCCAGGGCCCCTTGTGTCTTAATTTCTCCTAAGTCACAGAGAAAAGCAGCAGGGCACGCCTAGACTTACCTATCTCTTATCTCTGGCAGCCACACTTCATTTCAGCCAGGGCCATCTCTGTACTTTCCCTTCAATGTGCCCCAGGCCCTTTGTACCTGAACTCTTTATCTGTAGTGTTCCCAGACTTTGTAGTTGGCTCCCTCTTCAGGTGTTTTCTCTCAACATCACCTGTTTTCCAAAGCAACTGAATGTAGCAACTGAAAGCATCAAAATGGCAAGGTTCAATGCCACAGCTTGTCTTTTTTTCCCTCTACCTACTACCACAACTGTTGGATTATTTTTGTTATTTATTTATTTGTTTGTTTGTTTGTTTGTTCGTTTGTTTTTTGCTTCCTTCTGACTAAAGTGTAAGTGTGGATGGGCTTCAGTGTCCTCTGCTCTCTGGAGAACCCGGCTCACAGCTAAGAAGCTAAGAAACAGCCCTGTGGCTGCAGCTTTGAGACTCACAGCCTAGTCCTCTGTGCTGGGGGAGCAGGGCAGGGAGTCTCACTCCCCAGGGTGTTACCAGCAGAGTAGGAACAACTCATCTCCAAGAAGAGGTTTCCCCACATCTCTGCGTTTATTGTCCATTGCTGCCTCATCCTGAGACTCCATCTGGCACTGCCTGCTTTTTTTTTCCATTCCCCTCCCCCCATGCTTGACCTCAGTGTGATATGCAGCTTTCTACCTAGGCTGCTCCCTCTCTTGGCCCACCACAAGCCTTCTCTCTGACTGCTAACCACATCCTAATGTCTGTGTCTCAGAGGATCCAGTCAGACAGAATGCAGTCACTACTCTACGCTGCTCAGTTCTGCGCTTTTAGTGCCTTGAAACTGTACTGTCCATTAATGCATTTAGCAAATCCAACACTAAAAACGTTCAAGCCACAAACACACACACACACACACAACAAAACAACTCAGTTGTATTTTATGTTTCTAAATTAACCAAATAAATAATACTGCTGAGTTGCTTAGGCAGAAATCACACAGCGTTGAGTAGTTATAAGTATCAGATCACCGTGAATTTTTATGAAAGAGACATTAAACTTGATCCAAAAGTGATTTCTCTGAAGACCACTTCTAAGGAAATCATTTCAAACAAGCAGAACCAGAAACACAGCGGGCATGACGTGAACCAACCCACATTGGCTCTGGAGTAAGCACAGCAAGTTCCCCACCATCCTGAGCTGAAGACTTAAGTTACTTAGAGGAGTGAAGTATGAACATGATTTGGAATGAGCTGTAAGAAACCTGCTGATCAAACTGAGCCTTGGAAAGCTGTCTTTGTATCTCCGAAGCTTCCCATACTTGGCTTCTGGAGCTCGGGCCACTCCTGTTCTTCGGGGAGACTCAGAGTGACCTAGGTCCTGTGAAGTCAATGTAGCCTGCCTCGCTAGAGAAAACAGTTCTCTCTGTATATGATGAGCAGGATTTAAATCACACCGGGGCTCGTTCTATCTCCCAAGGCTAAATGCCATGGAACATGCACTTGGTATTGTTGATGTTCCGTGGGCAACGGATTCTGAAACGTTTTATCGACTTACTAATAGTTTCTGAGAGCATGACAGAAAAGAACTGCATTAAGCATAGAAATCAATCATAGCTATTGTATGCCTCCAAGTTGGAAAAATAGAATGAATCAAGCTGAGAGTCTTCTAAGAACTTGGCTGAACTCAGGTCTGTGCCTGTACATGCCACTTGCTGTGTTTATCTCTCCTTGTACATAGCAGGTTGCAACTCGGGAGTCAGAGCAAGAAACACTCATGGAGAGCCGAGCCCTATACACTCACACATCTACACATTCATGTGCTAGGTGTATAGCAGCAAGAGTCAGACCAAACAACTCTACAGTCATTATCTGTGGGGTTCTGACACAATCTCCTCCATCTATGAGTCGAATCCATTAGTAAATAAATAAATAAATAAATAAATAACAACAGCAATAATAAAATTAAATTATATTAAAAAGCCCATGTCCTGGGATAATGGCTACTGTGCAGGAGCAAGGTGGGGGAGTTCAGATAGTCCCTCTATGAAGGAAGGGTAGGTCTACTGACACTACTACTGGGAGGGTGACAAGGGACATCTAGACCATCAGAAATCTTTCCATGTTGAGCAATGAATGTTTCCTGTCCAGGGATGCCAAGTATCCCCAGAACAGACAATGCCACTACACACCCCATCTTCCCCTTTTTCTTGAATCCTTTTTATTTATTTTTTCTTTCTTATTTGTTATTTGTGAATTCCACATCATGCACTTATCTTTGCTCTCCTCATACCCCGCTTCCACCCTTGCAAACCCCAGTAGAGTAAAAGCTCTCATTATGGAAGCTGTAGTGTGTTCGATGGCATACCCTTTTGTCCACACTTCTTTGCTTGCAATGACTCATTGGTCTGGTATGAAGACTCTAGTTTCTGCTACTCTATCAATACTGGGACTCCTCTGGGATATTCGATCCTTGCCCTGTGTTATGGAGATCTTGTTGTTTCAGATGTGTTAGACTAGCCCCTTTATGTGTTCCAACAGTTCATCAATGGGGTAGATGTTGGAGTGGGCCAATACAAATTCCCCGGATCTGGACCCATCTGAGCTGGTCATCTGGCTTACTCTCCCACCCCAGGGCCAGTTCACCAGCAGCCCCCTCAACCAGGGTCAGCATTATCCTGCTACCCAGGTGAGCACAGGGCCTGCTCTAACACGATGAGAAGGGGGCATCTCTCCTGAGTACTGCAGCTGGCTAGGGGCAGGGTCTGCCATCTGCAGGGTCTACTATCCTGCTTTCAGTCTCCAGGGTCAGCTCTACCAAGGTGCCCAGGTGAGGGTGATGCCAGTTCTGCACAGCCCTCAGGCATCAATATGTCCCTGTGATGTCTGCTTAGCCTTTGGTAGTAACAGACCCCTGTTGCTGCAGGGACAAGGACCCAGATGTGGCCCCAGTGGCAGGCCAGGACCCCACCCAGTCCTAGCTGTCATCACTGGCTACTCACATCAGGCTGTTCCTCACTACTCTCAAGTCTCCAGTTCTGCCTCTCTTCACTGTGCCCATATCCTTCTGTTTCTCTTTCTCTTCCATTTCTCCACCACTCTTTTGCTACTCTTATTGGCCCCCTGGGTCTCAGGATGTCTGGGGCCATCTCAGAAGTGGTCTTAGGAACCCTATGCCCCACTCAAGCATTATAGTGTCAGTCAGGACTCGAGCATGGTCTGCCCACACCACCAGACCTGGGCTCCCTGTCCAGACCCCATAGCACTGGTCTGATGGTTGTCTTGGACTTGATCTTTGCTCAAGCTGTCAGAGTGACCCCATCTGTCTTGGGCTCACTCCAGTCCAGGACCTGTGGTCTCAGGAGGGTGGGGGTGAGGGATTTAGCTAAGTCTCTGACTTGCTTCCTACCCTGGAAGCCTGAATAGGCCTGCCTGGAGCCCAACTGTCCATCATCTCAGTCTAGTTCCCTGTCCAAGACCCCGACTCTAAATTGGTGGTCATCTCAGGATAGCTTTTTACAGAGATTGTTAGGCTGCTAATTATTCAGATAGTCATTGGTGAGGACTCTTGAGCGTAGACATAGCCTCTCTCCTTTCCACCACCTACTGGCACACCTGTGACACAGCAGCCACACCTGTAGCCACACCTGTAGCCATAATTGTAGCCAAACTTGCAGCTACACCTGTAGCCACACCTGCAGCCACACAGGAGCTACACCTGCAGCCACCCAGGAGCCACACCTGCAGCCACACCTGCAGGTTTCTCTTGAATTCTGAGACTTCTGTGAATTGTTTATTTAGAAAGTTTCCCTACTAAAGAGAAACATTCATTTATTATCTTAGAGTGCCTCCGTATCCCAGAAGATACACACCTGGGACAGCATCTCCTTGATGGGAGTAGGAGATTAGAGAGGAGAATTCTGCCTCCTTGTCTACTTACTGACTGCTAGGCAAATGTGATTTGTTTAGGAGGGTTCACTCTGGGCTTATGGAACTTAAACAAATGTATCAGTAAACTCTTATGAAATACTTAGAAAACTTAGCACAGAAACTCCTTCCTACAGAATTGTGAGGAAGAAATGGCAAACATTTTAACCCTCTCTGTTCCTGAGATGAGCCTAGTCTGTAACACTTGGTGGAGAAATTTGACCTGAAGAGACACAGAAACTATAAGGGAGCAAAGACTGGGATCTAGGACTCAGCTTCATATGTGATCTGTGACGAGCCCTAGAGAATGGTGTGGCATGCAGAAGCCATCACACACAAGACAACACACACACAGCTGAGAGAGGCTGGCAAGATGCAGCTCTCCAGAGCTGTATGTTGTACGGCACAGAGGAGAGAATACTGATGTTTAAAGGAGAAAGCCATGCACCTTAAGTTGCATCTTCAAATGTGGAATGTGTCTGTCACCATGATTTCTAATCTGATGTTGGTGAAATAGTTGGCTCATCCTCTGTTTGCTTTCAGACTAGACATTACAGCAGCTAGGGGTCTTTTCTCACTTTTCACCTAAGAAGTTTAATGCTAATCTTCCTTGTCAACTTGACGGCATTTAGAATCACACGGAAACATCCCCTAGGCAAGTCTCTGGGTGTGTTTCCCAAACTATTTAGCCAAGAAAAAAAAACCCTAAATGTGAGTGGTGCATTCCATGGATGGGGTCCCAGACCAAAAAAGGGGAGAAAATAAAGGAAATAACCAGATGCATCTCTCTCTGACTGGAGATGCAATGTGACCATGAAACCATTTGGTCATGTGACCATGTGACCCCTGCCATGGCTAGAACATATCTCACTGACCCCATCTTCCCTACTAAAATGGACTCTGTCTTCAAACCATAAGCCAAATAAGCCCTTCCTTACTTCCCCAACTTGCTTTCTTCCATCACTTAGCCACAGAAGCAAGGAAAGGACAGTTCCTGAAGCTAATCTGCTGTATAGTGAGGACTGCTGCTCAGCTTGCAGATGGCTGCCTTCGTGTTGGGCTCTCACATAGTAGAGGAGGGAGGGAGAGGGAGAGAGAGAAAAGGAGACAAACAAGAGAGACAGAGAGACTGAGATAGTGAGAGACAGAAAGAGAGATCAAGTAAAGAAAGGCAGACAGACACAAAGAGGCAGCTGTCATGTCTTCTACAGCCATCAATGCCATTCCTGAGAGTTCATAATCCCTATTGCCTACACATCCTTGTACCAACACACCTGGATTCAAGTCTCAAGGCATAATTCTGAAGCAACTCTTTCAGTCCACAGTAGCTCTCAGTCCACTCCCTTGCCTTCAGTATAGACACCTGTCTATCTGTCCATCCATCCATCCATCCATCCATCCATCCATCCATCCATCCATCCATCCATCTATCTATATATCTATCCAACTATCTATCTATCTATCTACCTATCTATCTATCTATCTACCTATCTATCTATCTATCTACCCATCTATCTATCTATCTACCCATCTATCATCTATCTATCTATTCATTTGGCATGGTAAAGGGTTACATGTGCTTATTGTATAACAGAACATAAGACAACCAGTGAATGCTGGAGGTTGGTCCTGCTCTCCTCTAACAACTTAGCATTCACCTAAGAGCTGTCTTATGGTTGTATGGCCAGCTTTGAACCTGTGCTAGGCTCCTTGATAGAAACTAGTCATTGGTCCTTGTGTCTATTTCTGGGGTTTCCTGATGACCAGAAGACTGAAGCTTGCACTATGAAGTCTCCCTTGTACACACTCACTGCTGAGAAGCTGGATCAGACAGAAAGGGCTTCAGAGATGCTCACACTGGCTTTGGTCTTTGATTTTACTTATCCTAAACTTAGCTCCAGCATGCAATCCCTCATTAATGTTGACCTTGTAGAAGTAAATTACCCCTTTCTGTTCTTCTATAAGTTTCTACTTTGAGAGACAACATTAAGGTTATTTCTCAAACAGTTAAGTATTCCAGTGAGAACAGGATCATGTCTAATCCATGGAGGCATTTTAAATATTACTTAAGAAAATTAAACAACGGCAGCCACCTAATGTGTAATTAGACGGCTGTTGAATATTTCTGATTTGTGGCTGGTTTGATTTACTCTTTGAAATAGAATGTATTTTCATCTCCGTCAAAATGTGTGAAGACAATGGCAGAGGAAAGGATGCCTTGCTCTGGCTGCTACAAAGAAGGTTGGGTACGAATCTGAATTTTAAATAATTTCTCAGTTCCTACACTTCACGTGGAGTGGGACAGAGTCATTTAAATTTATAACATGGAAAGCAATTTGGGATGCGCTAAGCAGTTTACTATGGTGAGAAGAGGGAAGGGAGAGACGCTGCCAGCTTTCACTTCTTGGCCCTCTGCCATGGGTAACTGAGATGCCACTGTAGATTAAATATGCCCATCCCAAGATGTGTCAGTGCCCTGAGCCCCTTGTACCAACTGAATTTGATCATATCTGAAATTGAATCTTTAGATGTGGTCAAGTTGGAAGGAAGCCATGACCTAGTATGACTGTGGGTCCTCGAAGGACTGGAGAAGAAACGGTGACAGTCACCCTTGAAGATGACGGAGGGACATGCCACAAAGATCAGAGGGCAACTTCCAGGAGTCAGTTCTTCCCTTTCTCCAGGTGGGATCTAGGAATTGAACTCAGGTCATCGGGCTTTTTGAGAGGGGCCTCAACATACTGAGCCATACACACACCCTTTCAAAGGTCTTGCATAACATAAGCTAACTCTGTAGAGCAGCATCCTCAACCTGTAGGTGATTGATGACTTCTTTGGGAAACTTCTATCTCCAAAACTATTTATGTTATGATTTGTAACAGTAACAAGCTTACAGTGATGAAGTAGAAATAAAAATAATTTTATGATTGGAGGTGGGAAGAGGTGACCACAACATGAGGAACTGTGTTAAAGGGTTGCAGCATTAGGAAGGTTGAAGACCTGGCTGTAGAGAAACTCTGATCTCAAATTCAACATCTTCCTGGAACTCTCTATTATTAAGATTACTAGCTTGGGGGCTGAAGAGATGGCTCAGTGGTTAAGAGCACTGACTGCTCTTCCAAAGATTGTGAGTTCAAATCCTAGCAACCACATGGTGGCTCACAACTATTCGTAATGAGATCAGATTCCCTCTTCTAGTGCGTCTGAAGACAGCTACAGTGTACTTATATAATAAATAAATAAAACTTTTTTTAAAAAAAAAGATTACCAGCCTGTGTTGCCATGTCTGGGTCCACTCTGGTCCTCCCTATCTGACTTGCCAAGCTTAGGGCTGCTTCTATTCCTCTGGGGACCAGAAACTAGCCCAGGCAAAGACTGAAGAGCTTCGTGGATCTGTTAATGATGTTCGAGGAGAGATGTAACATGGTGAAATGAGGTTGACCGTGACCAATGGCACCATGAATGGAACAACAGAGGGCAGATACTGACCTAGAAAGTCACCAGTGCTACATCTGCTCCTCATGGCCCATCTGTTGAACCCACCCACACTCAGCATCAGAGCCATCTTCCCAGGCTGGGTCCAGGACACAAAGACTTTAAATTCCCGTGGCAATGCCAGCAATTCTGGGTAAGATCTTCAGCCTATTTCCCAGTTTTCTCTTACCTGTCTCTATAATCAGTATTCCTTAAAACCCACGAGTGTACACACACACACACACACACACACACACACACACACACATTCTACTGGTTCTGTTTCTCTCAAGATTCCTAACTAATGTAGTAAAGCATCCTAAACCCAAGTTAAGGCCATATAAAAGTCTGTGGGACACAGACAAGGCCCAACTCTCTTCCCAGCAACTTTAGACCTGATGACCACATGACCACACTAGTGCCCACCTACAAGCCCAAGGGTAGCCCTATACATGACTGTATCTCTTCCACGGTTCATCTAGAATTGTCCCAGGTCTGTCTGTCTGGTATCTGCTTTACCAGATACTACCGAAAGCCATTATGAGGAATCAATTCTGCAGAACCAGACAGTCAGATGTGGTCTGATATTCACTACCTGGAAGCTCATGTCACAGCCAATTATAATAAAAAATACAAGGAAGGAGATATCAAGAAGAGATAATAGCGGGGCATTGGGGTGGAGGTGCTTTGAGTTTCAAACATGAATGAGATGAATGATCTTCACTCCACTGGCCAAGATCACATACACTGTGATGGTTAATCTTGCTTTTCAACTTGATAAGACTTAGACTCACAATGAAAATTGGTTCTTGGGCAGCTATGTGAGGGACTATCTCCATTAGGTAGGGAAACCCAACCTAAATGAGGATGACATCACTCACTCCTTGGGCTAAGTCCCACAGGAAATGAGCTGAGCAGCTGCTTCATTGTTCTCTGCTTCCTGTTGACGAGCCAGGACCAGCTGCCCCATGTTCTGCTGCCATACCTTCCCCACCATGACAGACTGTACTCTCAAAGTAAACCCTTCCTTAAGTTGCTTTTATTGGGTATTTTGTAAGAACAACTGGTAGACACGTGTACACACACACACACACACACACACACACACACACACAACAAGGCAGAAGCATGCTGCTTGCAATAGCAGAGGTTGAATATGGAGCAGCTTTGACCTTGGTACACTGGCTAGAACTTCTTACTATGATGAGAAAAGTCCTTTTCAGAGATTCTAGGGTTGCAGAGCCCACTTAAAGGGGCAAAGGACACACAGGTAGATTTCAATGTGCTTTGGACAGATGCCCATGCTTGGGTACAAAATCTCTACCCTAAAAGACAGGTTCTCATGGGTGAGTTCATTCACTATATGCTAATTGATTGAGCCAGAGAATCCGTTCAATAAACAAGAGATCAGTGCTGAAACTAGAATAAAGTCCAGAAAGTTTGGTCAAACATTCCACATTGTGTTAAGGAGAAAAGTAAGAGTTGGAAGGCAGGTTCCTGTGCTCAAGGTTGCTGGGTAATAAGCATCCAGCACAAACTCAAGGGTAATAATAAGCTACCTGTCTCATGACTGCCTCTTCTGTCTAACAACTGTTGATGATGACTCTGGCCAGGCATCCCTTTTCCTGCCACTGCCTGTATGGTTCACATGTTACACACTCAGCTTTTCATCACATTTCCATATGTTGCCTTCTGAGCAGACACATAACTGTTCTTCACCCATAAAGGACACAGCACAGGCAAATGAGCTCTGAAGGGAAAACTGTGGTAAGAGATCAACAACACCACAAATGTAGTTTGAGCTTCATTTAATTATAGGGGCACCCTGAAAATTATTTTTAACTCAGAAGCTCCTGGTGTCATGTGTAGTTTGATGAGATTCATGTCTGTGAGTGGATGACAAAGATTCAACTCCCCTCAGAGAATATGGTAAACATGGATGGAATGAATCAGCCAGCCCTTGGAGTCATTTTCTGTAGACTATAAGGAGAGGACGCTTACTTTGATAGGATCAGCACAATGTCTGGACCCTCAGCAAATGTAGGTGTTTTAATGCTTTTGTGTTTCTTCCCACCTATTGCCAGTTAGTCATGATTTCCAGTAAGATTCACAGATGTAAAAAGTCAGTCATCAATCATGCCCTCATAGACTCTTGAGAAGGTTTTGTTGAAACCAATATCACTCTGTATATTTATATCCCTGGAAATTAATTTCTCTGTGTGCATGCTGCAGAAATTTACAATAAGCAGGTTAGCTTCCCCTTGAGATGCATTTTATTATAGTCTAGGGCAAATGGTGGATGGATTGACAGATAAGGCCGTGTTCTAGACTTATTGCTCTTCTGTAGTGTGTGTGTGTGGGGGGGCATAATATTATGGGATTTGGAGTGTGTTTCACTCTATAGAACCCGAGAGACAACTAATTAGCCCTTTCTTCCCCCTCCCCTACAAATCCCCCATCTCTCTGGCCCCAGTGATAAAGGATGCACTATACATTAACAACAGGGATCTCCTTGCAAGATACAGTGGACAAACCGACAGGAGCCTGTCCTGGAAGCAGCAGCCCCCAGAAGGGCTAATGAATCCTGGAAGCAGTTGATCGACCACACAGCAGAATTCAAATGCCAATGCAATTTTCAAATGCTAATTTTTAAGTGCAACAGAAGCTATCTATAAATTACCTTTATGACTTCTACATCCATAATTTATTTCCTGCCAGGAATATAATACATCGCCAGGTGGCCAGTACACAATAAGAGACTTCAAGAGTGGAAGTTAAAAGACACAGCTCACATACTTGCCTTTCCCACTTCCAAAACCTTTGGGGAATCTGGATCTAGTTGATATTTCCTAAAAGCACTTTAAGAGTTGCAAGTTGTGTGGTTAGTGACTAAATTCCAGGAAAGCTCCATCCCCGGCAGGGCATGAAAGTAGGCTCTGGGTGCCTCTGTTTCCCACAGTGTGAGGAGCATCCCAGAGAGGGCAAGACGCTGAGAGAAAACCTTTAGTCTCTGCTGCTAAGATGGAACAAACAGGACCAAGTTGAGTTCTTTGGGATTCTGAGAAGCTCACATGGGAATGAGATGTGCCACCAAGTTGTGCTGATTTTTTTCTTTATTAAGTCAAAATGAACCAAATGAAAAGGAGCCGCCAGAGTTACAGGAAGGTAAGAGCCATAATGAACCTTTTTGATAATCCAGTGCCCCGGGGACATCTTTGCTCCTCAGAGTGAGTTTTGCAGACCCACAGCAGCAGAACCCAGCTGGCCATTTAGCATCTGCAGTGATACAATAGGCTTTGATGGTTTGCACATATGTGGCAGGAACACTGCCAGGGTTCATCTGAGACTGAGCCAAAGGTCCCTTCTGATGGAGGCCAGCCCCTTGGATGACACTTCCTTGGAGCCATTCTGCACAGCTGGCCCCTCCATCCTCCCCACCAGCCTGCCTCTTTCTGCATAGGTTTCCCCAAGCTCTCCCCAACACAGCAGAGCCACACTGGCTTCTTACTGCCCTCTCTGGGGACCATTGAGTTTTGCCTTCCTAGTGCAGCATGTTTGGCCACAGAACTGATTGTGTGGAGCCATGTGAGAAGCCACTCCACACCTGGGGCAGTCAGGAGACACAAGTATCTGTCTTGGTGCTAGTCTCTTCTGCACACCATGGCTAGATGTACTCAAGAGCCGACGTGCAAGACCCATCAGAGAAGAGAGAGGTTCAAACTTACTGTGCATCTGTAGATAGCAATCTAGGAAGGTGTGTGTTTGTAGAGGGGTGCTCCATGCCATACCCTTGGGCTCTGCAACCTGTGACCATAACCACTGGGCAGTGCTGCTTCTTCTCAATGAACCCCACCATGCCTCTTTACTGCTAGCCTTCACTGGTTTCAGAGACTTTTAGATACTTCCTAACTCATAGCTCAGGCACCAGGATCTACTCTAATCCTCTGCTTCGCACATCCTCTCAGTTCCTGGGGTGTGGTCCTCCAGTCTGTCATCTCACACCAGGGATCATCTGCAGACATTGCAGCACTACTGCCTCCCAACACCCACCCAGAGATTGCATCAAATGTCCAGAGAGGCTGTGGTTCTTACATCTTACCTGCAGAGGGAGTGTGTACTGTGTGCCCCAGCCATTTATACCAACACAGCTTTAGTTCAGCTCCACAAGCAAAGCTATCATAGGGTCCTGATCGTGTATTTATGTGCAAAGCTATCATAGGGTCCTGATCGTGTATTTATGTGGGAGTTGGAAAGTTGACTCAGCAGTTAAGCGACTAACGCTCTTGCAAAGGACTCACGTTCAGTTCCCAGCACCCATATCAGCAACTGCCTGTTACAGGAGACCAGACAGTTCCATGGGCATTTGTGTGAACGTTCTCATACACACACACACACACACACACACACACACACACACACACACACATACACACATACACTCACATAAATACAGACACATACAGACAGGCACACAGAAAGATACACACAGACACAGACAAATACACAGACAGAAAAGCACACACGCAGGCACACACAGTCAGACTCACAGAGAAACAGATACACACACAAACACACAAATATAAACAAACAAACAAGTCCTCCCTGCCGAGAAGAAGCTGCATCCAAGACCCTTCACTCTGGCTAACCCAGGCTGCCTGTGTGAGATCTGCTCTTCCAGGGAGCCAAAGCCCCCCCCCCCTTTCTGCAGTGGTACCTCTGCTGTCTCCAATACTTAGCATCCAGGCCAGGTAATTCTGCACTCAAAGGACTGAACTAAAACCTCACACACATTGAAAGAGGAAAGGTAAACTCTATTCCAGAGTGACAGTACAGAGGAAACTGCAGTGTCAAGAATGGCAGCAGCCATGGGAGTGGGGATGTGCAGAGCCTGTCATTACAGCCTGGAGCCTCCTTTCATGGGGTTCAACAGAAGGAGTTTGCTTGCCAAGACAAGCAGCTTGGGTGGTTCTGTTATGACAGAGTAAGTTAAGCTACTACAGATGCCGCTCCCCATAATGCACCTGATTTTCATCATATACATGCCCAACTATACATAGGCTTAAGTGGATAAATAGGGTGTCCTTCCCAAAAAATTACCTCAAAGGGCATAGTTTGTCTTATTGTTCATATACTCAGAGCTAGTTTAGGCTAGATTGGCCTCTCTAATCTCCTAGAGGGGGTAGAACTTGTTAAAGTTTGATAGCCATTAAGAGGAGAATTGTATTCCATTGCTTGGAGTGGGGTGTGAATGCAGCTTGGTCCAAGGTTGCTAGCAGGTTGCTAGATGCATTATACAGAGCAGAGTGTGTGTGTGTAGCTCTGCCCAGGAAGGTCTTTGCTGTAAAGTACATCCTTGGACATAGCCCAAGCCAAATAGCTCCTGTTTGCTAAGATGTTCCCTAGGGTTGCCTGCTTATGTAGGAAAGAAAGACACCAACCTCCTTCCTACTATGGCATTCCCCAGAGTCTGATACGTGGATTCATCGGCTACTTGAGTGAGGAGCCTCAGAAGATCAGGAGCAGGGCCAGTGCTCACCTTTGTGCTGAGACAATGCCATGCTTTTTCTCATGGAAAAAAAGTGTGTCTCTCAAAGCTCATCTATATTCAAGAAGCTGACCTCATTTAAAAGGAAATGAGGTGTCAATTCTGGCAAAAAAAAAAAAAAAAAAAAAAAAAACTGATAGCACTGATCCATAGATCTTTCTGCCAGTTATAATGAAGACACACAAGCCAGACGTGATGTTGATGTAAAGTTCTAGTAGGCATCACGTGTGTCTACTACATCATGCCCCTCAAAAGATGCCCTATCACTTACTCAACACATAGGAAAACCCTGTGCCAAGGCAAAACTGCACATACTGACCCCCAGCCCCAGATATCAACAGCTGCCAAACATGTCCCTAGCCAAGGCCTAAGGCCTCTCTAGGACACCCATCAGCTTCCAAGGTACCCTTTGTCTTCATTATATTCTTAGATGCCCAAATGATTTAATGGAAGAAAATGCAATTATTTTTTGGTGTGTCAAGGGCCCTTAGCCTTGCTTGTCTATTTACATCGTTTTAGACAAAATGACCTACTTTTCAGTGCTGATGGTGTGTGTCATGGAAAGGACAAATTTGAGTACTCTCATTCACAAATAATGTAGTTTTGTTCCAGCAGAGAGATTAACTCCTAACTCTGTTACACGTTAAACAGGAATTGTAGTGAAAATAGCAAAAGGCTATGGGGTGAACTGCTGGACTAGTTAAGTGCCGGATGACAGAAGAAACCAGTCACTGTTCTCAAATAAAATGTCCCACTCATGACGGCATTATCAGTTCCTCTTTGAGATGGAGAAACGCAAAGCATAGAGGGATGAGGTATTCAAGTATTGAATCTCCGAAGCAACAATGGGACTGGTATTCTAACCTTTGTTGTGGCCACAACTCATGCTTCTTGGAGCATGCAGCTACGGTCTTCTTCACAAAGCTGACTTGCTACAGACAAAATAATCAACCCTTAAACAAAATGTCTTTTTCTCACTTCTATTCTATGGAATTTTTATTCTATTTAGAAGACTTTTGGAACCCCTGTTGTCAAATAGATAGTCCTAGGAAGAAAATGCTTCCAAGGAATACGTTAGTTCATTTTAGATGTTGGTGCCTTGCTGAATACACCAAGGGCAGAGGTTACTGAAGGAGAACCAGTGTTCCCATGTTAGCTGCCTCTCTGGATTCCTTGACAAAAGTCTAGACAAGAAGCAACTTAAAAGAATCCATTGAACTGAGTACAGGGTCCCCAGTGAAGGAGTTAGAGAAAGGACCAAAGGAGCTGAGGGGTTTGCAGCCCCTTAGGATGAACAACAACTCTAGTACCCTCAGAGTTCCCAGGGACTCAACCACCAACCAAGGACTATATATGGTGGGACTGATTGTTCTGGCAGCATGTGTATAGTAGAGGATTGCAAAGTTGATCATCAATGGGAGGAGAGGCCCTTGGCCCTGTGAAGGTTCTGTGCCCCAGTGTAGGGGAATGCGAGGGCCAATAAGTGGGAGAGGTTGGGGTGGCAAGCATGGGGAGGGGGAAGGCAACAGGGGTTTGTTCTTGTTATTTTTGTTTGTTTGTTTGTTTGTTTTTTGGAGGGGAAACTGGGAAAGGAGAAATCATATGACATGTAAATAAAGAAAATATCTAATAAATAAAATTAAATTAAAAGAAAGAAAGAAAGAAAGAAAGAAAGAAAGAAAGAAAGAAAGAAAGAAAGAAAGAAAGACTTCTTTTGGCTCCCAGTTCAAGACAGTGCAATTCATCTTGGTAGGAAGAGAAAGGCCGCAAACCTGGGATGCTGCAGGTCACACTTCAGGGACAGCTGGGAAGCTGGCCATGAACAGGAACTGGAGCTCAGGCATAAAGCCTCAAGGCCTGCCTCCAGTGACCTACTTCCTCTATTCAAGCCTCCACCTCCTCAAAAAAAGTCAAATGACCTTTGCAAGCAGTACCCTTTAGGGTTCGATCTCTTGAGCCTGTGGGAGAAAGCTTCACATTCATATCTCGATAGTTACCAATGACTAGATATTTAAAATATACTCTCTGACTGCATAGTTAAACCTTCAAAATATGTAACTATCAGATTGGGGGCTGCTGACTCAGCACAGCTGGTAGAGTTCTTGTCTGGCATGCTCGAAATCCTGGGTTTGAGACACAGGACACATGTAGAAGAAGCCCATACATTCTCGGGAGGTGTAGCAGGGGTTAATCCTCAGTGCTGGATCCTGTCCCTTCTGCTCTATCTTGAGTGCTATGAAAAGTCTGCTCCATGCTTTGTTAGGGATTCACCAGCCTCTTCCATCAAAATAACCATTATGTACTGGAAATTCCTTAAAAACCCCTGTCATGTAGAAGACACGGCCTTCACTGCCAGTTATGGGAGCCCATGATTGGCAGCCTTTCTTTATTCCAGTTTTACATTACCATTTAGACCAACCAAAATACTCATCTTGCCAGAGAGTAAATTGCCACTTTGAAACTCGAAAAAAACAGGGAAAGTATAAAATTCTGAATAACGGCCATTGTGAGGATCTAAGCACTGTGCGGTTGTGGGAATGAGGCAATTTGCATCTTGTTATGTTTCCGGCCTTCTTGCTTTCATAATTATTGGAACACTTCAGATCATTAACGCTGCCAAATACAAATTAGAAAAATAAAAGTCTCCCAACTGATGCAGACTTTTTCCAATCCAGGGCTCCAACTCCTAGAATTTTTTAAATGACACTTATCTTTTTTTTTTTTTTACTTTATTACAAGTTCTTCTTGGTAGTCATGAGCTCCATTCAATATGAATGCCTAGAGCAATGAAACATGTGCTTCACCCCTTTGATAGACGAGAAAGGATGGTTATGTCTTGCTACTATGTGGACAGAAAGTGATACTGATCAAAAGATGGGAGCAGTTCTGAGTGTGTACTGCTTCCAGACAGACAGACTGCATTCACTGGGATGGAGGCTCTCTGTTGTTTGTGTTCACATATGAAAGATACTTTAATCTTGTAAGCAGGTCTTTAGGGACACCTAGAAAATGCGAATATAAAATTTTAAAAAATGGAATAAGTCATTTCTGAGGACCTAGTATTCACTGTGGGGGAATTGGAGTATTAATTTGATCATGATAATTATTAGACAACATGTAACATACACAAAATAAGCACATCTTCCATCCTGACTATGCAAAATTTGTTAATTAAAAATGATATTTTAAAATAAAAAGAAGAAGTCAAGATCAGAAACAGAAGGAAACCATAAGATGACCCCAGCCTGCAGCCAAGTCTTGCCTCCACAGGCTTGGAGATAAAGAGGATCAAGTTAGTAACGTAGAGAAGCCAGGCATAGAGGTGGTGCCATAAAACTGGAAAGGGTGGAGTCTACAAAGAACACTGAGCTGCCGCATCCTGCCCACAGACCCAGGGCACCAACTCTGAGCGCCAGAGTCCCTAAAAGAGAGCAGCCTTGGGAGCACCCTAGGCCACCGAAGTCAAGGTCTCTGAAGGTGGACGATGCTGACAGACTGAGACTAAATTTGAGTGAACTCAGTTTGGGAGGACTGGGAAATATTTTTACAAAGGAGTTTATATTACAGAGTGCTATCTAAAGCATCCCTAGGCCTCTGTCTATTTGACATGAATGTTTCAATGTGTTGGCATAAATTTTAAAAATAACCTTTATAAAATCAGTGCAAGAAAGTATGAGCAAATGAATGCCCCTGCATCATTTCACATCCATAATTATGGCCTTCCCTTAGGAGTAGGGTGTCCTACTGCAGGACACTTGGGCTCAATTACAGGCACACTAGCTGACTGCTGGTCTCAGTTTCAGATGACAAAGGCACTGATGTTTCAACATTGGAAGGACAACGACCTAGGAGAACCTATCTTATTCTAGGATTCTATTTGTACTGGGCCTCCTGTGGTCCCTACTCTGCCTTCCTGATTTGCCACAGGAAGGCTAAAGTCTGGCAGTCTGGCTGGTTTTCTACTCATGCAGCTGAAATAAAACAAATCTCAAATATGTTTTATGACATTTTAACATATTTCTACGGTGTCTGACTCTTTTCTAAAGTTCATTCTTTAAAAAACTAAACTTAGAAAATATTGTGCCTTCTCTAAGTAAATTTATCAAGCACCTGTCCTGAGGCTCAGGTTGATACTCAATGTTCCCCAAACATTCTTTCTAAGAAAGAGTGCTGTAATCAGGGGTGTTTCTTTTATACATATACTAAATGTTGTACCAAGTTCACATATATACATTTATGTGTATATACATTCCAATATGCATGTGTGGGCATAAACATATGACACATACACAAAATACGTTCAGTATTCTTAGATCATGCTGTTTCTTGAGCTGTGTATCTTGGATTTGTCACTGAGTATGTATAATCCTCGTTTAAACTGAACTGCCTGGAGCTTCGTGAACCATTCAAAATGAGATGGTTTCTGTCTTTTTTAAATGCATAGCATTGAAAAGTTCATTGCTTTAGGTGTTTAGAAGCCAAACTGCAGCTTTAGAGTCGTTTTATGATAGCAGCCTAGGTCATGTAATTAGTTGCACATATTTAGCTTTACTACTTATGTTTGTTTTTAATTGTCACATTATAACTGAGTGTATTTATGTGATCCAGTCGGATGTTTTATGTATACATTGAGCAATAATCAAATCAAGGCCATTGGTGCATGCATCATCTCAGACATAGATCTCTCTTTGTATCGAGAGTGTGCAGTGTTTTCCTGCTGCCTTGAAACATTTACTACATATTTTTGTAAAATTAATTAATTAATAAAACATATGTAGTCTGCTACCGCAGCCAAAAGTCAGCACTCTCAATAACTTTCCATTTCCCTGTGTTGAGCTTAGAAGCACTCGAAAATGTCATCCTCTTTATATTCCTGCCATGCATCCTGGAATGCTGTTCTCTGCTCCTACTGCATTGTTCCTGAAGTGGACCTGCTACTGTCTCTACTGAGACTCCTTGGTACTGTACATGAGGTGGGGTGCAGAGAGACAGGAGTAGACAAACCAGAGTGCAGTGATTCTTTCTACTCCTGGATTAGAAAGTCCTTCAGTCAGGGTCATCT
The DNA here is from genome assembly GCF_008632895.1 of Mastomys coucha. Lineage (NCBI taxonomy): Eukaryota > Metazoa > Chordata > Mammalia > Rodentia > Muridae > Mastomys > Mastomys coucha. Next base: position 31,542,538 of record NW_022196914.1, on the reverse strand, counting down.
GAGAAACAGAACCAATAGGAGTACATACAGTGTAGACACAAGGACCAAGAGCTCATACAGTGCATATGTGTGCAAAGACACACAGTGCTTGTGCATAAGGATGTAGGAGCTCATACACTGCATATGTATGCAAGGACACAACAGTGCTTGTGTACAAAGACAGAGGAGCTCATACAATACCTATGTGTGCAAGGACACAACAGCATTTATGCACAAGGACACAGGAACTCATATGGTGCATGCATGTGCAAGGGCACACAGTACTTGTACACAAGGACCAGGACCTCATATAGTGCATGTGTGTACAAGGACACACTGTGCAGACACAAGGACACAGGAGCTCATACAGTGCATATACATGCAAGAACACAGCAATGATTATGCACAAACACATGGTGGGGAATTTGTGGTGTAGGATTTGTACTTGGGATTATTGTTGAGCCTGCCAAGTCCAAATTCTTCAGGGCAGGCTAGAGGAGAATGCAATTCCATTGTAAAATCAGCAGGCTAGAGGCCCAGGAGAGCTCAGCAATGGAGCTGTGATTGCCACAGCCCACTGAGAAGTCCATAGCCTTCTGTTGGAGAACTCTCCCCTCCTGCAATCAGGGTGCGCTGGCCTTCCTGCTGAGTTAATGTACAGCTCTATCAGTTGATTGGATGTAGATCACCTACATTATAGAAGTCTCTCTGTCTAACTCCATCTACTGCTTGTAACCATTATTCACAAGATCGTTGCAGAAACACAGAGAATAATGAATATTCAGGAACTGTATGGCCATGTCAAGGTAACCCATAAAATAAATCATCCCATGTGTATAACATTCTTTACATCTTATCTATCTATCTATCTATCTATCTATTATTTATATATATTTATCTATCTATCCTATCTATCTATCCTATCTATCTATCTATCTATCCTATCTATCTATCTATCCTATCTATCTATCCTATCTATCTATCTATCCTATCCTATCTATCTATCTATCTATCTATCTATCTATCTATCTATCTATCTAAAATTAAAGCTGCAGTATATAATGTAAGTTCTCCACCACTGGCTTACACCCCTAGCCATTGCAATCATTGTAAATATAAAAATTCCTACACATTATACTTCTGCTGGTGATGAGTCAATGTTCTGTTCAAATAAAAAATGAAAGAGAAAGAAAACAATTTGTAAAAGCTTAGTTCGTCTCTTGTTAGATGTATTACAAAATAAATGTGGGTTCAGACAAGGTAGGTGTAAGTCCTTATTACTAATCAAAACCCAGAAGAAGGTTAAAGTGTACCTACAAATAGAGCTCTGTACAAGATTGTCTTTTTAAATTTATATTTATTTATTTATTTGCATGTGTGAGTTTGTGATCGTGAGTGTGTGTGTGTGTATGTGTGTGTGTGTGTGTGTGTGTGTGTGTGTGTGTATTCACATTTGAGCAGAGGTGCCAGCAGAGGACAGAAGAGAGCGGCAGATCCCTTGGAACTAACTTATGGGAGGCTGTGGGCCACCTGACATTACTGGAAGAACAGCAAGTGCTTTCAACTGATAAGCCTTCTTTCCAGCCCCAGGGTTGAATTTTCCTGGCAAGGAACTGTAGAGCTGTGGCGACTTGTTTGCATTAGAGAAAAGCCTGTGTGCATGTTGGCTGACATGGAGAGTAATTATTCAGTGGGGTTGCCATTCTATCGATGCATCCTCATAGAAGTGCTCGGTGTACACAGTTTATTAACTTAAATTCAGTGGGACTATTTATGGCAAATGCCATGCATGTCATACATTTGCATGCTGATAAATAGCTAACCAGAAATCATGGAACTCATCTCAAATCACACAATAAGGATGCTGATTTGAAACAAATATTTATGTGACATTAATATCAAGGGTGTAGGTCATGAGCAGTGCAATGGAATCGCCAAACAATGGCTTGGAATTAACCCACAGAGACATTCAGTGATGTGCACAGATCACATTATAAACCCCCAAGGAGCACACAGATTTCCTGTTTCACTGCTTGCTGGGCCTCATTCCCTGGAACAGACATGAGCACACCAAGGTGCTGCCATATTCCTTCATTTCATCCAATAAGACAGGTGCCATGGTGATCCACTACCTTCTTGCATATTATAAATGACACTCATGGCCTGTTATCAAACGGCTTTACCACTGTTAAATGTTCCTACCATCCTTTCCATTTCCTGAGCCTCACAGTCTTCCCCAGTCTTCCTTCAATCACACCATAAACACAGCCTCGGAGTACATCAGTCAGAGGTGGAAAGAGGAGAAAAACATCCCCCACGGTGTGATCAGTCCTCTCTCCCTTGGTTCAGCAGACACAGCTCCCACTTCTGAGTCTCTGCCCTAAGTCCCACATAGAATTACTTTCACCGGTGGCAGAAAAGTAAACTGCTGCTCGCTCACCTGCAAGTCACAGTTGACAGAAGAAATCGAAACCAGATTCTTTTCACATGCTCTGAAAGTCATTTTAGGGGCAAGGGACAACAGAATGGCTTTTCAGATTAAGCGCAAAGCTGGGGATGGCTTCCTAATGCTAACATGCCAAGGTGATGTCCAATAGCTCGAATGCATGGCAGGAGCCAGAAAGTCAGAATTGCCATGGTTTAAAGACAAAGGGATTTTAAGCATCCCCACCCTGTGAGGAAGGAACCCAACTTTGGGACATTTTTATACTGAAATTCTGTGGGCTCGATTACTCTTATCTGAGTGTTCACTCTAAGCTCATTTCTGTCTAAAATTTCAATGTTTCATTGTATCTTTATGTATATTTTTTCATTTTATAGGAGGAAGACCTCTAAGCAAGGTCCAAACACTCCTCCTTCATGTTGATGAAAACCCTTCATAATATTAACAAATCATGTCATCTCATGTCAACTAGAACACTGGTAAAAACAGGCTAACAAGTGGACTGCAGAAAGTGAGTCACAAGAGAGGAGGGGGAGGCCTTAGGGCTCAGAATCTTATCTCAAAACAGAGCCAGACCCAAGAAGAAAAGACTCTAGTGAGAAATTCTGGCATTTTTCTGCATGATACCATCTGCTGGATAGCCCCAGGGCCAGCTCAATAACTGGGCTCCTTAATTAGAATAGGGCCAGTGATTCTGGACAGTCTTTGAATGGGCATCTGGGTGAGCAATGCAGATGAGATCCCTACAGCAGAGCGCTCCAAGCCTAGCACACCTGTGGAAGGTACTCAGCAAGGGATCTCAGTGACTGGCTTTCATGTGCATGCTCAGTAGCTATAGAAATTTTGCAAAGCATCAATGACCTTGGCTCCACTCTCTGCTGGCATCTCTGTGTCTATGCTCCCATCTTTATAGGATACAAACAACCCCGTTATGGCTCCAGGCCCAGAGTCTATGACTCTGTCCCCTTACATGGCCAAAGAGACTTTACCGATGGGAAGGAGGATACTGAGCTTAAAGACTCTTCTGGATTATTCAGATAGACTCGGTTCATGCACACCAGACCATAATACAAAATCTAAAGTCAGTTGCACAGGAAATAGCTACTCTGTACATCAGTAATCACAAATATACAAAGCCATCATCTCAGTTTCAGGGCACTGGGGGGATCATGTGGTTTTCATAGGTTCCCCCTTCTCAGTAGCCAGCAGCCTTTCTTGGGCAGGCTCAGAAGATGAGTTAGGTTCCAGAATGTGTCCTCCACATCAGCATCAGATTCTCTGAATATGTGCCATCGATGACACACACCCCAGGACTCTGTTGGCTGAAGTAGGAAAGAGGTAAGCTTAAGGCCACCCTCGGCTACAAAGGAGTGTTCCAGAACTACTTGGGCTTCATAGAGAAAGTCTATATTTCCCCACCATCCCCTAAGGTAAAACTGCAGACCGTTTTACAGGGAAAGAAGCACACAGCAGGTGGCAGGGGAGCCTAGGGCCTGCATTGGAAGTCTGCAAGGGGAAGTCTGAAAGAGTACACCTTACTTTTTTGTGGGAGCTTCAGTAAATGAGCACAAGGTAGGTGCCATTTAATCAAGAGCAACTTGCCTCTCTCAGTGTGTTGGAGGCCAGACATCTGAGTTCAAGGTGTTGGCTTTGTCGCACTCCACACAGAGGCTCCAGAAAGTATTCCTGACTTTCCATGTCACAGTGCTGGTGACATCCTCAGCCTGGGCCTGCATCAGGCCAGCCTCTACCTTAGATTCACCCTCAACCTTCTCACCCTGCTGTTAATGCTGATTCCCATAATTCAGCACAGGACCTGCTTCTTTCCGTGCAGTGAGAGTCTCCAACTGGGCCCCTTGCTTTTTACAAGCACAGTCCTTCACTTCAAACACATGTTGGCTTTTCTCCTAATTATTGAAACTGACAGGTGCTCCACAGAATAATCTGTGATTACACAGGGCTTACAGGAAAACAACACCTTCACTCCAGCCGGCCTCTTATCTGTGGCCTTTCATGAACTTGTCGAGTTTCACAGCCAGTGACCCAGGGAAGGTACCATTCTCCCCTGCCTGTATGGCGCTTGAGAACAGAGAGTCCTAAAAGTCTGTCCTAAGGGGCTGGAGAGATGGCTCAGCGGTTAAGAGCACTGACTGCTCTTCTGAAGGTCCTGAGTTCAAATCCCAGCAACCACATGGTGGCTCACAACCACCCGATCATGAGATCTGACGCCCTCTTCTGGTGCATTTGAAGACAGCTACAGTATATTTACATATAATAATACAGAAATAAATCTTTAAAAGAGGACTTCGGCCCTGTGAGGGTTCTGTGCCCCAGTGTAGGGGAATGCGAGGGCCAGAAAGTGGGAGAGGGTGGGGTGGCAGGCATGGGGAAGTGGGAGGCAACAGAGGTTTGTTTTTGTTGTTTTTGTTTGTTTCTTTGTTTTTTGGAGGGGAAACTGGGAATGGAGAAATTTACATGTAAATAAAGAAAATATCTAAAATAATAAATAAATAAATAAATAAATAAATAAATAAATAAATAAAAAAGTCTGTCCTATCCACTTCACAGAGCCCATGGGAACCAGGACAGAGCAGGTCCAGGTGAAGATGACACGAGATGGAGAATGCCCGTCAGTATCTCTCACTGTGTACCATCCACTGCAGGCTCTTGAAGGTGACAGGGTCCTACATTTGATTTTAATTGCAACTTCCTACTGGCATGCTTAGCAGCCTACATGGCAGAAGGCAAGATGGTGGATGGGTTATTGCTCTACTCACAGGCCCGCCTGTCAGAGGGATCAATAGGTGATGTCAGGTTGTAGGAGTTCTCATGTCATCTGAGTAGGGCCTGGTATCTGTAAACACAGTAAGAGAAACACTAAGTGATGTTGAATTTAATTGAAATGAGATCTGAGAAGGAGGATTCTGAGCCAGCAATTATGCTCAGAAAGTGAACCCCCTGCCGATGCTGTTTACATTCCTCCTGCTTTAAAGAAATCTGCAATGGAAATAATAAGCAATAGAAACACAACTCAAATCTGAGCTCTGAGTGGTGAGCCTGCAACCCCCCCCCTCAGGGAAAAGAACATTGTAGAGAAGAAAAAACAAGCACGGACTAAAACACAAGCCTGCTGGCTACACCCACCCCACTTGACCCACAGGCTGACCACAGCCTTCTTTTTGACTTAACATGTCTGTACTGAAATGCATTATTTTGCCCTCTTTGGGACTTCATTTCTACCCCACAATCTTTGCTTGCCCCCAAGCCTAACATTCACAGATTATATGGAACATAACTCAGTTGTGAGTCTGCCTGTCAATGAAGGGCTGCAGCAGGCCTGGCATATTGGGCACTGAGACACCCACTGTGCCCACTTAGTGTCTTTCATGCTGCAGTGTGCTCACTGATGGGCTCTTCCTAGGACCAGAGCTACTCTCTGCAGGTTCCTTCCTCCAGCCAAAGGTCTCAGCCTCTTCCAGGAATAACTCTGCTCCATGTCCTTCAAAACAAGAGACAGCTTCCAAGTGCCCTTAGTCCTGGTTCCCATAAACCCTCAGTCTTTCTTAACTCTGTCCAACCTTGTGAAGCACCTTCACAAAATTGTATTTCTTCCTAGCACTAAAAATACCATCTAGCCAACACCTACTCTGGTTACAGACCATTGCGAACTGACTAGAAAATTTTCTTCCTGCTAAACAACTTTCACAGATCTAGAAGGTTCTATGTGAGCTTCTTGGGAGAATGACATCCATTTTCTTACCCAGGCCTGAATTCTTAATATGCCAGGAAAGTTATGCTTTTTGATACAATAGTTCTACGATGTTTATAGAAATAACCAATTTTCTGATTGGATTTAGACCTTTTTCCTCAGAAAAAATTTTACATTTGGTACCGTAAACTTTGTCAAAAGCCCATGACTATATATGAGATCATGTGTTAGGAAGGAACCTACTGGTGTTGTTTAACTAACCAGCTTCCTAATATTTATACTTCTATGCACACTGGGTAATAGTCAAATGCAGAATCTCAAAGTGGTTACCAAGTGCTGAGAATAAGTGACTCAGCCATAGAGGAATATCCAACATCACTGCCACCCCTTTCAGCATCAAGGGACTTCACAGCGAAATGGGCAGAGTATAAGAGACTGAAAATGGAGTCTGTGAAATGCTGTCTTCTGGGCACATCATGGCTGATGAACATGTCAACTCAATTCTGGTTACTTGCACAAGACCAGTAAAAGATCAAGCTTATCAACATTCAAGCATGGATGGAGGAAAGACTCCCAATATCCAGTCCCTAGCTAAGGGATTATTGGAAGTTCATTTCTGCTGAGGGAAAGAGTCACTTCCCACAGCAGGACACCAATAAGTTGCCTATGCCCCATCATATAGCCCTATATCCTTTTGCATATAGTAAGCACTGATTAGACTAAACGATTTTCATGATAAAATAACACCAAAGAAGATAGGAAATAGGAAAATGAGTTATCATGTCCTAGGGATAGTAAGATATGATCAAAAATCTATTCTTACATGTATAAAATTTTCAAAAACAAATTTTTAAAGAATACTTTCTGGGCTGGGCATGGTGGCATCTACCTTTAATCCATAGACCAGGGAGGCAGAGGCAGGTTGATATCTGTGGGTCTGAGGCCAGTCTGGTCTACATAGAAAGCTCCTGGCTAGCCTAGACTACATAGTGAGATTCTGTCTTCAAAGCAATAGAACGAACTCCAAAGTGACCATCTGTTGACTCTAGACCCCAATAATAGTAAGTGATAAGAAATGCATAACTTGGTACCTTAATCCAAGATTTATTATAACTTATATAGAGTCCACTAAATGACTTCTAGTGGTGGGTATGAGGCTCCTTCATCCCACAGATTTATTCTTATTAGGACATCTAGTGATGGAGAGTTCATAGGTTAATCCTAGATGCAGCAACTATTTCTTTTTAGTCATACACACACACACACACACACACACAAGCACACATTCATGTCCTAGAAGTTCTCCAGAATAAAGAAAATGGGCTTAGGAAAAAGCTAGGAAGTCTCTAACATATAAGTTTAAAGTTTAATCTCTGCAGAAAAGTTGCCCAGTTGTAGGACTGTCTGCAACCTGTCTGCCATGCTGTGAGTACAGACTCAGCATTCTTTATAACCATCTGGGGATCGGTGGAATGGGGCACAGGAATTTTCCAACCCAGATGAGTAAGTGATAGTTTTGAAATCCCGATATATTCAAGGGCACTTTTACACTGAAGATCAAAGAAAGAGAAGGGCCACGTTGCTGTGATGTGTCCCTGTGTCTGTGCAAAGGTAGGGGGACGGCTGACTGCAGATATGATTTCTCTCGAATTTTCATGTTTTTAATATTTTAATATTCCGTGAGTGACAATAAAAACTTCATAATGTGAAAATACAGCCATGAGCTAGGAGAACTCGAAGAAAATCTTTGGAGAGCACAGACAAAGCGAGCCATTTGGGATCCACTTTACTGGGTCTTTAGAGAGAGACTAGCTTTATGGTTTTATATGAAGTGAATTTTTGTTATGCTTCTGAGTGCAAGATCTTGAGGGTTTCCTTGCAGGGAAGCTCTGATACAGCAAGCTGGGCAGATTCAAACAGTATACCCAGTAGCCAACAGAAAAAGCACAGAAAATGGCTGCAGTGATGAATTTTATCTTCCTGGGACTGCACTCTTTCCACCTGCAGAGCACCCGGTATGGTCAAGCATGCATTGACACCCTTCTGCCATGTGTGGCTGCCCCAAGCCCTGCTCTTCTGAAGCAGCCCTTTGCCCTTGGGCCCCTGGCTCCTTCCTTCCAAGAAACTGAAGCACATCATGGACATTTTCTAGACTACTTTATACAAAGGAGTCAGTGCTGACCACATTCACTTGAATGTACAGGTTGACTGGTCTTATGTCAACTTAACGTAAGCTAAAGTCATCTGAGAGGAGGGAACTTCAACTGAAAAAATACCTTCATAAGACTGAGCTGTAGACAAGCCTAAAAAGCATTTTTCTTAATTAGTAATTAATGGGCAAAGGCCCAGCCCCTTGTGTGTAGTGCCATCCTTGAGCTGGTGGTCCAAGGTTTTATAAGAAGGCAGGCTGAGAAAAAACATGGGGAGCAAGCCAGTAAGCAGCATCCCTTTGTGGCTTCTGCATCAGCTCCTGCCTCCAGGTTCCTGCCTTGTTTGAGTTCCTGTCCTAACTTCCTTCAGTGGTGAACTTTGATTTGGAAGCAGAAGCCAAACAAGCCCTTCCCACCCCAAATTGCTTTGGTCATGGTTTCATCACAGCAGCTGTTACCATAAAACTGTGACAACCGTGTATTCGTTCTCATCGCATGCGAATGCTTCTGGATGTGGTGCTTGTTTCCAGTGTGTGTGCACATATTTATTTAACTTCTCCTTCACCCATTCCTAGCAGGGACATTTTGTGCATCCTCACAAGAGTGTGAAGAACCGAGCTGAAAAAGAAATGAGCCCAGTGCTGTCTGAGCTGTGTTTCAAGGAAATAGGAATTAGTTAGGAAAGAAGAGAAATATGCAGTGGTAAGAAAAAACAGGAGGCTCAAAAATACACAGTAAATTCCAGGAGAGGCTGTCGAGAAAATGGATGCCTAGTAGGGGGTCAGCTGGTGTGAACCCAAGCAGAGTCACATTCTCATATGCTCAGGTACTCAAAACCACAACACCCAGGCACGAGGCAATGATTTCCAAACCACACCACACCACAGAAAGTTAACAGAGAACCTCAGGCAGGGACTCAGAACCATCAAAATCCATGACACTGATGTAGTGACTCCAAGATTCATGATTCAGCAGCTTTCAGCACTTGGGAGGACCCAAGCTGGGTGGAGGGAAACAAAAGGGAAATTGCAACGTTGTCAGGTTACTGCCAGGTTGAATCACATCATGTCTTTCATCTACGACAAAGTCCAAACTCTAGAGCCCCATGAGTCACCTTAGAGCTGTGAAGCAGTTATGCCTCCCTGCTGTCCTGTGCTTCTGTCCCCTGCCTGTCCCCTCCACAGCCCTGTCTCACCCTCCAGCAATGCTTCCTCACTGTGTAATTTTATTAAAACGAACACTGAAAAGCATGTCTGCATCTTGTCATTTGAATTGACACGGGCCTCGCTGTGAAGACAACCTTTGCCTCCCAGGTCTCCAGTATCGGAGCAGGAAAGCCCTCAGTGTTGACCTCCAGGCAAGCAGCAGCATCTATAACATGAGCTCCTTCGACACTGAGTCATGGGTCCTCTAGTCCTCCCTCTGTCCAACTCCCCTGGCAGCCAGTGTCTGTCAGAGCTCTGGGGCCATGCTGTCTTTCTGTCCATTGTCTGTGTGTCCTCTCATCTGTGCAGGCTATTTTTGTCATGAGTCTGTTTCTCAAGCTCTTTGAGCAGTTCCCTGTACTCAGGGACAGATACCTGAGTGGATATTTGGTGAAAGTGACTTTCCATAAGCTCAAGACAGGCAGAGGCCTATTAGGCTGCGTCTTCTGTGTGTGTGTGTGTGTGTGTGCGTGCGTGCACGTGTGGGGGGGGGGGAAGGTATTGCTGCTCTTGCTGAGCCCTAAAATGTTGAAGATGCCCTCCTCATCCTGATGTTTATTTAATGGGCTTCCTACTTTCAGCTCCTTCCATCTGAATCCATCTTTCCAAATCCCAGTTTCTACCAATTACTCAAATGACTTTTAAAACACCTCTATGCTTCCAACACTTCCACAAATTAGAGATAAAGAAAGCATTATCTCCAGCAGGCCTCATTTCGCCCTTGGCCTCTTTGGACAGCGTTTAGCTTTGTCTCAGGGATGACTCTAAAATCTAATAAAACTCCAGAACTTGGCAAAAGGATGATTTTAACTGGACTCCCCTCTGCTGCTAAAACCTCCTACTAAATCTAATTAAAGTTCTGTTATTCCGGTCTGGAAACCTGCTAGGGATTCCCACGATCAGAGTGGCCTTACACCCAGCTGCATATCTTGCACATGCCTCTGTGAAGCATTGATTACTTCCTCCTCTGTTTTCAAAACTCACCTCTTCTGACGGTCAAAAACACAGCGAGGCCCCTGCTGACATCACTGATTTTCAACTCTGCTGCCAAAAACTCTACAGAGCTGCAACTCCCTTTGGCATCTACATGATCTTTATGGAAGAAGCTGGTCCTCCCACTTCTCATACAGGCCAGCAAGCGCCTGCATGTTTAGTTCTGTGGCTCTAAACACCCAGTTCCTCAGCTCTGATCCACAGGCAGCAGCCTGGCTTCACCTCCTAGGAGCTTCTTTTACAGCTTCATGGGAGCTTCATACAATCCACTGCTTAGCACAGAAATGAAGGCAATCCATCCATGGCTTCCAGGTATCTGTTATGGAGCCCTGTGCTGCCTAGTTTTATGTCAACTTGACACAAGCTAGAGTTTATCTGAGAAGAGGGACTCCCAGTTGAGAAAATGCAACTATCAGCTTGGCCTATAGGAAAGTCTCTCATACATTTCCTTGATTGATAATTGATGTGGGAGGTCCTTCTAGCTCACTATGAATAGTGTTACCACTGGTCAGGTAGTCCTGGATGGTAAAAGAAAGCAGAATGAGCAAGCTAAAAGAAGAAGTCCACTAAGCAGAGTGCTTCCACAGCTTCTGCTTCTGTTTCTGCCTCCAGATTCCTTCTTTGAGTCCCAACCTTGACTCCCCTCAGTAGCTGAAGTAGAAACTTCTGGTTTCTCTGGAAAGTCAATTACGTCAAATGATGTTTTGCTGGGGCGCACAGGTGAAAAGTTGTCTTGCTAAAGCAGACACAGAAAAGACGGTTTCCCTGAAGCAGACACACGTGAAAGGATATTTCGATATAGCTGACATGTGAAAGGACCCAGGATGAAGGCGTATAAACTCCCATGTATTGGATCACCTTACATAGACTGTTGACCTCAACTTGGAATAATGCCATTGAGAGAAGCTCACTCAAGAACCTCTCATGAGGTTGCTATGTCAGCTTGTCACTGCTGTAGATTCACCTCAGGTCTGTTTCTTCAGGACTGAACCACGGCTGCTGGCTCTTGCCTGATGTCTTCCTGCCAACAGGACTGGGCTGCAGCTGCCAGCTCATGCCTGGTTTTGCCTGACGAAAGCACTGGACCATAGCAGTTGGTTCATGTGTGGTGTCTGCCTTCCTAAAGGACTTTTCTGCAACTGCTGAGTCATATATGGTCTTTGCTATGGGACAGAAGATTGAGCTCGCCCCCAAACTACTGATGAACACGTCCACCTCCCCTACATCCTAATAACTTTTCTCTTCCGCTGCCTCTGCTGGGTGGTGGGTTAGAGGTGGTGGAACCCTTATTAAAAGTAGGCTGTAAGAATGTTATGCCTGTAAGTAGTGTACTGTTACTCAGAAGGACAAGCTGAAATAAACCCTAAGTTTCTCCCTACATTGTGTTTGATCTCGGTGTGTATATCACAGCAATAGAATTCATAACAAGAAACGGCCGCACACCCACAAACATGTAGGGATGTGCCCACTGATTATTATTAGATAAATATCCAGTGTACTGGCTGGTTTTGGGTCAACTTGACACAGGCTGGAGTTATCACAGAGAAAGGAGCTTCAGTTGGGGAAGTGCCTCCGTGAGATCCAACTGTAAGGCATTTTCACAATTAGCGATCAAGGGGGGAGGTCCCCTTGTGGGTGGTGCCATCCCTGGGCTGAGAGTCTTGGGTTCTATAAGAGAGCAGGCTGAGCAAGCCAGGGGAAGCAAGCCAGTAAAGAACATCCCTCCATGGCCTCTGCATCAGCTCCTGCTTCCTGACCTGCTTGAGTTCCAGTCCTGACTTCCTTTGGTGATGAACAGCAACATGGAAGTGTAGGCTGAATAAACCCTTTCCTCCCCAACTTGCTTCTTGGTCATGATATCTGTGCAGGAACAAAAACCCTGACTAAGACATCCAGCAATGTATTTATAATTGAAAATCAGCAACTAACAATTATTCATTATTAGTATTTAGCTCAGATGTTACAAAAGATGAGCATCAATTAAAGTGAATAATATGAGTTTTTAAAGATGGACTGAGCAGGTTATAGTCACATACTTGGAATATTCACACACATGCACACAAATACACACACATACACACACACACAATTAAGGAAAACTAGGTCATGGGTTTGAGATAGAGGAAGTGGAGGTTGTATGTGAGGGGTTGAGAGGAGAAAACAGAAGTATAATTAAAATCTCAAAAACTAAAAATAAAGAGGGACAAACCTCAAAAAGTTTTGCATTTGCCAAAATTAACTTTAATATAATGCAAACAAAACAAAAACTAAAAATTCCCCAACTTTGGCAAAAAAAGAAAAGAAGAAAGAAAGAAAGAGAAAGAAAGACCACAAATGCACACGGTTTGAAAAACTAAAAATTACCAGCAAAGATGTAGGAAAATGCCCTAAAGAAAATGGTATAACATCCTAGAATGTGATAACTATACTATTAGAAGCAATGGACAGTTGAAAATAGGGTAAAATAGTGGAAGTACAGCTACAAATGAACAGAATCAGGAAGCAAATATCCACTATAACCGAAGCAAAACAAAAAGTCTCTCAGACTAAACAGGTTCAGATGAAGACACTAACAATAGAAAGGATTCAGGGAACAAATATTCCTGCACTTCAGAATTGCTAAAGAACTAGAAATAGAAACCTGGTATCAAATCTGGCACTATTTTTTTTTTTAAATACAGACAAAAACACTGTGACAGGGCAAGACAGAGCAGTGGCTCCTCCATCTTTTTTTTCTTGCTGAGGCCACTTTAGGTTTGATGAGAATTTGATCTCCTTGATGGAGAATCCAAGGGGAAATTATGCAACTCTATTGTAGGAATCTGAGGTTAAGATGCCCTAGCTAACTTATCGTAGCTCCCGTTAAACTCGGTGCTCCTGCAAATGCCTGCCTGAATCTGCTGAGTAGGATACTGGGATGTGTGTTAAAACAAACACCTCACTCTAAACTTGGTGCAACAGTTGGTCCTAAGGCGGGTAGTCCTGATGCCCTGGGATAAAGACTTTCCAGTGGCTATAAAGTACATCTGAGTGGACTTCTCTGGTGGGCTCCCTGTAACTTCAGGAGAGGAAAGAAACACCCCATGCTAAGCTAAGCACCATCTTGGCCAGAGAAGAGCATCCACTGCTGTAACAGAGATTCATCTAGCGCCACAATAAAAACAACATACCTTGGACAGAGTGGGCTTATGCCAAGGTTGTGAGTGAGACAAACATTAAAAACATCCAACACCAAAATTCAAAAGTAGAAACCAGAAAACAACACAATTAAGAGCTACTCTATGTGTATTTGACTAAATTCAGTATACATCTAAAAGAACTCTGTTAGAAAGAGCACATCAGATTGTTTCTCTGATTGTAATGAAAAGAAAACCACAATTAAGCCAACCACTATCTTAGGAAATGTAGGAGAACTGACTTTAAATTTGTAACCAAGGATGACATACTAGGTTTATTATTGATTTCAAGTGTTGGGGTCCAGGGATTGCCCTAGAAACCACATGTACACTGATCTCAGTCAGGGATAGTTTATTGAGCATTTGCAGAGATAGCTTATTGATGAATCAGGACCACAGACTAGACTTGGGAGCTGATTGTGATCCCCAGCCAGAATCCTATGGAGCTTTTAAGCCCAAAATCCATAAACATCTGCTCCAAGCTATTCCACCAATCAGGATTTGGGGATAGGGGATTTCCTTAGGAATATGTCCTTGTTGTAGAGTTATCCTACTCTCATTGGTTGGGGTATCCAACTGTGATGGGAGGCTTACCTTGTCTAACATTCATGTCTAGCCAACTGGGATGTCAGTTACCCATGTTCAAGTTTCTCTCTGCCAAGTTGAGTGTCAGTTCCCAGAGATGTCTTGGAAACATAAACTTTACTGAACACGTACTCAAATTGGAAGTCTTATTCAAAATGGCTTCTTATAAGCCATTATAAGCCTCTCTTATGTTGAGATGCATCCCAGGGGTATATTATACAGGCAAAAACCCTAAAAGCTTATACATAGGTGCAGGAAGTGTTACTGGATTGGGTCCAAGCTTGTTGTGTCTAATTATACAAAACAGTTCTGACTGAACTCTATTGTTTCTAAGAACACAAAGCACAGAAAATGACAGAATATGCAATCAACTCAGTGTGAAAAAGTTTCTTCGTAATGGTAGTAACAGCACATGAGAAAGTTTCCTTGTAACAGTAATACAACATAAAATGGCAGGCTAGACAGGCAACAATTAACCAGGCCTTAACATGAAGATTGTTTGTTTCCCTGGGTGCCCAAAGCAAGCAGGAAAGCAGAAATGATTCTAAGGCTGAGCCAGTCAATGCATCCACATGATCAAAAGCCTGGAAGAAGCTAGAGCTGAATGTTTGGAGTTGATAATATGATTTGGAAATTTTCTAGAGGTCAAATTGGTAGATGAAAATGATTTAACACTAAAGTGTGCTCTGCTCAGAGATGGATACAAAAGTGGATGTACTGTGCTTCATGGGTAAAAATGTGAAACATTGTAAAACACTAAATAAAAGGTTAAAAAGTAAATGCAATGTGTCACAAACAGATTGATGTGGGAATCAAGATTTGCTAAAGATGTTGCCTTGTCTAACATTCATGCCTTAACTTGCCAACTAGGATGTCACTTACCTATGTACATGTCTCTTTCTGCCAAGTCGGATGTCAGTTACCAGGGAGGTTTTGGGAACTTAAAGTTTACACGACACCTACTCAAAATTTAGGTCCTATACAGAATGGCTTCTTATACTAGCTATAAGACAATGTGAGACAGAAGCACTGAGCAGAGGGGAGAAAACAGACAGAAAAATGCATACATGCAGAGAAGACTGACCTGAAGTGACAGCTCAGCTTCCATGTCAGAGGAAAAATAAACACAGGTACATTTCACAAACAGCAAGAGGAAAAACAAAGGCCTCAAAATTGATGAAACTTGTTGCAGGATATTTGATCACACTGTGAACCCCAACACTGTGTTATTTACTGGAAGAACAAAAAACTTTCTTCTAATTATGGTGTGTCTCAGTTTTGGAACACACCTTTAATCTCTCTGGCTGTAATACAGACATGCCATTAATATACCCCTTTCATTCCAAACAATGATGGTAAAGTTAGTTTGTAGAAGGAAACACCATGATTGAAAGTGATGTTCAGGTGAGTTTCTAAGAAGGGAGCAGCCAGCCAGGAGGCACAGGCACCACAAGTTGCAGGGGAGTTGCAGGGTGGCAGGGACAGGATCCTCTCAGCTTCCAAGTGACAGAGATGGATCAGCGACCTTCTCTGCTCCTTCCCTGCAAGTGGAGGGCATACCTCCAGGGAGCACCTTAACCCAGAGACTCAGGTGAGAGCCACAATTTTCTCTCCTGTGAGTTTCTAAGAGCAGCCAGCCAGGAGGCACAGGCTCCAAGAGTCTCAGGGGACTTGCAGGGCAGCAGAGACAGGACAAGCTCTAGTCAGAGACACTAAGAACATCTA
>NW_022196914.1:31487951-31521980 GCF_008632895.1 Mastomys coucha | reverse complement strand
ACCTCGGCCCTGTGAAGGTTCTGTGCCCCAGTGTAGGGGAATGCCAGGGCCAATAAGTGGGCGAGGGTCGGGTGGCAGGCATGGGGATGGGGAGGCAACAGGGGTTTGTTTTTGTTGTTTTTGTTTGTTTGTTTTTTTTTGAGGGGAAACTGGGAAAGGAGAAATTTACATGTAAATAAAGAAAATATCTAATAAAAATAAATAAAAATAAAAGAAAATTATGTTCAGTGGAGAGGCAGATAAAGTGATGAATCAGAGAAAGATTTGACAGATTAGTGTATGCCCAGCTCTCATGAGAACAGAGGGAAAAGAAAGCCTACTTAGGCTACTTAAGAGAGAGCAGTCCAGAGAGAAGAAAGAGGTAGTTTTGCTGGGAGAGTTGTTACAGAGAGAGAACAAGATAGACATAGGTAAAAACAGAATGAGTCAGAGAATGAGAAGGAGCCGGAAGTTTATAACAGATTGCTACAGTTAGTTAGAGGTCAAGCAGAGCAATTCAATCAGAAGCTGAGAGAAACCAGTCAGCTTGGAGAGGCGTTTGAGTCAGAACAGCTGAGTTAAATCAGCCAGTCAGGGATCAGAACAAGAAAGAGTGAGGGTATTCAGCAATATGTCTCAGAGGCTGAAAACATTCTAGGCCTGGATTAGATTGTATGGAGGATAGGAGCTCTCAGAGCTAGGCTTAGGTTAGATGGAGACAGTAAGCCTCTGAGATGACAATTACTCCAGGCAAGTAAAAATTGCTTTTACAAAAACTTTAAATCATTGTCTTTTATCCCACTTACCAGTGTTAAGTGAGTTTTTCTTTTTCATCTAAATATGAAAAGGAAAATTAAAAAGTTACTGAAGGGATTTATGCTTGCGTCCATGTAAATATAACTCCCACGAAATTTTCCTATACATCATACATAATTAGAAAACTTGACATTATAAATACATATATGTATACACATGTATACACACACACACACACACACACACACACACACACACACTAACCAACAGCTAACAGCTCTACCCTGTAAGAAAAAGGACTAAATGACCCCCTACAACTTTTTTTCTATAGACAATTTCTAGATCAGTTCTGAGGGAAACTGAAGCTAAGTACTTGGTTTACTGAATTGAAGTAGATATTGCCAAAAAGGTACACAAAGAACTTTTGAGTATGTATGGTAACATAGTTATGTACAAGGAGAAAGTGACCCCATTTATGTCTTGAGTTGAATTTTCTTATGACCATCCAATGTCAAAGTACCATAAGATTCCTGAGTTCAACTTCCAGAATAACCATTGATCTTTCCATCCTCTGCCTGTGTGTGTGTGTGTGTGTGTGTGCGCGCGCGCGTGTGGTGTGTGTGTATGTTTATGTATATCTCCATCCATCTATTCATCCATCTCAGGCTTGGAAAATAACCAACACATAGATGAAAATCCTTCAATTCCTGACAGAAATTTTGTTGTCTAGAAAGGACATTTTTGTTGAGTCCTCAGAAAACTAATAAGGTTTTAAAAGGCACTCGGAAGAGTAGCAGCAACATCTCACCAGAGTAAAGGCTGCTTTACTAGTAGCCTAAAGAAACAAAGAGAAACAAGATAGCAAGTTTGAAAGAGGAGAGACAAGGTAGCAAGATCAGCTCAGTCTCTTGAAGTGTAGTGCAGGTTCCTTCCCTTTTCCAAGCCCCTGCTTTCCAGCAACAAAATAACTGTCAGAATTCAAACCAATAAAGGAAGTTTATAAGAAAGTTCAGGGGGTAAAAGCACTAGACACCATGCCTCATGTCCTGAGTTTGATCCCCCCGCCCCAAATGGTGGAAGGAAAGAAGCTAACCCTGCACATTGTCTATTGACCTCTAGTGGTGTACTGCTACTGCGACACAAGACCGCCACACAGATAAACAAATGGAATAAGGAAAATAATTTTTAAGAATTAGAAAGGAAATCTTGCAGAAAATCCAACAAGAATTTAGAATATAAAAATATCAGGAAAGTGTTGCACTCCCTACTGGAAGAGAAGCAGTCACAGAGAAAAGAGAGGGAATATAAAATTAGCATTAGCTCATCGGGGCTTTGCGACAGCCACTTACAATATATTCAGAAATACAAATATAATCAAAGAAAAAACTGAGCATACCAAGAAGAAATGTGTGTAACTTTTGGGAGAGGGAGAATTAGCCTTTTTTAGAGGCAATCTTCCATATTGGTTATCTAATACAAAATGGTTAACACAGAAAGTACATACAAACAACAAAAATATACTCAAAAGGTTGTTTTTATATATTTGTGTGGAGCATATGTGGGTACACACATACACACATACACATACTCTCTCATACACATGATGATGATGATGATGATGATGATGATGATGATGATGATGATGATGATGATAAAGACTAGCAATTTGAGAGTTGAGGATATGAGAGGTTAAGAGGAATGGCACCTACAAGAAGCTGGAGAGGGAAGGAGGAAACAATATAATTGTTTTAATTTAAAAATGTATCTTAAACCTACTATATCTATGAAAACTCTCATGAACTTAAAAAATGTTTTCACTTTGAATGGTGAATTTTTCCTCTTTCACTGAACAGAATTAACTCAATGAGCACAAAACATCAATAGAACCATTAAAGCAGAAGTAAAAAAGTAAAGTAAAATTTGGAAAATGTTTGAACTCACAAAACTTTACTCATAATCTTGATATTTGCAGTTTGACTGTGATCAAAGCATTAAGACATTCAATGCACATGACCCCAGCTGACCAAGACAGTATTTTCCTGTGGCAGGCCTCTATCTTAAAGAAATGTACATGTTAAGTTGATTTAGTGACACTTCATCTGTGCAGGCGTGTAGTTTTTATAAGTGACTTTGCTATGTACATTATATCTGGGTGGTACTGTCCCAAACCCACAATCTCAGCATCCCCAAGTGAAGCTGAGGGAAAAGGGACCAGGAGTTACAGAGGAGCTTAAGTTGCATTGTCAGAACAAAACCAAAACAGAAATAAAACAAAATAAAACAGAAAACACATGCAAACAGGAATTAGCAACAGGCCTCATGAGCAGAGTATGTTGAAAGGCGATCTCAGTCCTTACTCACAGGTAGGTCACATTGCACCTGACAGAGAGCACACGCTTGGAGATCTTTGTTCAGACATATATTATAGATATTTTGGCTCTCAAGTTAAAGAATCAACTGCTGTAGCATTTTCTCTGTCCAATCACATTAGGGCAGTGACAGGCCTGTGATTGGACAGGAATAGAGAGGTGGAGCGAGGGTTGGAGGAGAAGAGTCAGGAGAGGAGGAGAGAGTCATCATGGAGACAGACGATGAGGACAAGCTAGACCCCACAAGATTACACAACCAAACAAAGGTTTTTACAAAATAGATAAATTGGGTTAGAATATTGTGTTTATTATTTGGTTCTGAAATTATTGTATTGGCAACTTGTAAACTGTGACTTTATTATAAGTCTGATTGGATATTAAGGCCTTAAGAGTCGTGCTTTACTTACCGGGTCTTAGGCACTATTTAGATGAATGATTGTGAGGGTGTGTAAAGAGTTGCATGGAGCGAGATGTAACTTGCTGGGAGAAAATAACAAAAACCAGCCAGAACTTAGTATTGCGGCCGAATGGTATCAGCACAAGAACATGGCTCGGTGGGAAAGCGAGTTTGCAGGGTGGATTCATTTTTTATATTCTTGCAACAATCAACAATATGAAATTATATATTAGTTCACTAAGAAGAATATCAGCCACACAACCCTATAGAAATCACTGCAAACAACTAAGGAATGCTAAGAGTGGAAGAAACAGTCTTCCCCAGTGAAGAGTACTTCAGTTGGTTAGCCAATAACAAGTAGTCAGTCCTTAAAAACATGAATGCAAGTGACACTGTACAAAGGAGACAGTGAGACAGAGAGACAGAGAGAGACAATGTGTGTGTTTAGGAATATGCTTATGTACAAATTTGTATGTAATAACAAATGATGGAGTATAGAGGCCCTGAATTTGAGCAAGAGCAAGGAAGGGTATATTGGAGAGTTTGGAGGTAGAAATGGGGCAGGGTAAATGATGTAATTTTATTATATTCCTCCAAAAATAGAAGAAATAAATTTTTAAAAAAATCCACTAACTCAAGAATTGGGGAGACAGCTCAGTGGATAAATTGCTTGTTCTGCGAGGAGTAAGACCAGGATTCAGATACCCAGAACCCAAATGAAAGCCAGTGAGCACTCAGGAGACAGACACAGGGAATTCCTGGAATAGGCTAGGTATCTAGATTCGGCAGAACTGGAGAGCTCCAGGTTCAGAGCCACCCTGCCTCAAGAAAGTGGAAGGCCACTGAGGAGGATACCTGACATGTATCTTAGGTCTACACATGGAGGAATAAAGAAGTGTGTGCTCACATGCACACACATGTTTCTGTACACATAAAAACACATGTGCATGCACACCACACATTTGTGAGAAAGAATTCACTCACTTAGTATTTTTGGTAGCTTGATGGAACGTGATGACCATGAGTAGTGAGACAAGACTATGTCTTTCATTTTATTAAAACTTCTACAATTTAATTCAAAAAGAAAGTAGTTTCAACTTGTCTGCTTCAATGGCCCTCCCATCCTTGACTGTCCCTTTAACAGGGCAAGTGAGTGATGAAGACGTTCAGTCATTACTCCCTTTGAGAAATGTGGGCTGCACACTGAATACCAATGACTTTGAAGTCTTGCTAAGTTTCACTTCAAGTACCAAATGAAGCACAAACCTCACTTGAAGGAAATTGAAAATAGACAAGCAGCTACCACGGCAGCTTGTAGATGTCTGGAGAAGATTAGTTACGGTCTAGCCCTTAGAAAGAAATTCATAACATGATACAAATTCTGGTAAGTGAGAATATATATATATCAGGAAAAATGGAAATGCCTGACATTAGAGCATCCCAGAATTCACCAGCAAATCCCCTGAAAACTTCTGGAAGAGCCAATGGACCAAGAATGAAGAAGAAACTCTCAGCAAGGATTAATCCCTAAAAGCTTTAGAACTAAGGTATTTGTTTGTTTTATCAGATCACCCGTGTCCCAAGCTCATCTTGAACTCACTCTGTAGCTTGGAGAGGGGAAAGGTGTGTGCCACCATGGTTGTTTTATTTGATGTTGGAATGGGGCTCAGGGTTCCATTACACACTGTCGGCTAAGATCCATCCCTAGCTCTAGAACTGGCTGTCAAAATTCATAGGGGCAAACCTTCATATCACTGTCTGGCTTTGGACAGACTTACAGAATTGGAAATCTTGAAGGGGTGATCACTGCAGTATCTTGATTACCACAAATGATCCTGAAATCAGGGGGGAAAAAGGAAGATGAAATAAATCCCAATGAACATCAACAAGCTCCTGAGGGATCTGTATGAAATCCTGCAACCTTCTGTGGTGTAGAAGAAGAAGTTCCTTTGTGTGCTCATTATTGATGGAGAATGGGGTAAGTGCCATCTCGTAGCACTTGTGCAAGTTTTGCAGCAGGCAGGAGGTGTCAGATGAATGCTTTCTCATAGCTGCCTCCAAATGAAAAGTGATCACCATGCATGTGGCCCGCATAGTCTTTTCCTTACTTTTGCTTCTAAAATTTAATTTTAAACCTTGCCCTCCTGGGTAATCTAAGTAGATCTTTACCCCATCTAGTATATGAAACTTGCTTGTATTTCATGGGTTATTTTAGTTTTAAACACATTTGAGAGGACTTCAATTTTAGAATTAGGAGGGGCAGAAGGATCCCCACATTTGGCATCCCTCTTATCTCTATTTAAAAAACAAACATGGAAGGGTTCACAGTCCACTAATTAAGACAATAATATTGGTAACCATGGGCACCTCATATATGTCAGAAAATTTAAAATACAGAATAAAGTTAAACAAAACACTATCAACAAAGTTCAGCAGAGCTAATGCAATTTACGCAGGGGAATGCTTTGTTTATATCCAAGCAACAGCTGCAGCCTGGGGACATTGTTCAATGTGTTTAACAGGGTTCCCAGCAGTAGTGGCTGGGCTCGCTCTCTGGGTTGTCTTTTTCTAATATTCCCATTGCTCGAGAGCTAGCCCCATGACTGTGCTTGCAATTACTCATGTAAAATAAGGAGCTGCTGTAAGGGGACTATGGCCCATCCAACTATTGTCTAAGGCTCCATTGGGCTTCAGATCACCAACCCCATACATCAAAAGATGAAGGGCCGATTGCTATGAGCAATGTTTAGGTACCGAACTGGGGCTGACATCCCCTCTTGAGGCATCTGCTCAGTGAACTTGTTGCAGTCTCCCCTGACACTTGTACTCTTCCCTGGAATCTCTCTCCATGAGCACTGACTGCACAGAAACAAAGGAACTGAGTCTTCCCATAGTTCCAAACCCCAGACAGGAATTCCACCTTTTGATATATCCTGACTGACATGGTGCAGCGCAAAGACAGAACTGCCTTACTGTTTCAAATTAGAAATCCATTGGCCAAATAAATGACCAGGACTTCCCTTCTAATGCATTTGCCAGTGAAAATGAAAACAGATTTCAGCCAAGAGACTTAGATGTAAAAGGGAATTGACTACTAAAACCTGAAAGAAAAAAAAAAGAATCTTATATACAAATTGATAGAACAGACAGGCAATTGCTGAGTGCCTATAAAACAAGACAAGGGCAATAAAAAGGAACAGACTATTTGCACATGTAGAATGGGCAAGTTTTACTCGGCATGATTTCCATTCGAAAGACGTGGAAATAGAGCAAAACCTAGCCAGGCATGGCAGTTCACACCTCCAATGCAAGTGCTCTGAGAAGCTGGCACAGGATGTGGGAGGGCAGAGCCTATGGTGAGTGTTACCATCCTTGGGCAGCTGGGCCTGGGCTATGTAAGAAAACAGGAAGAGTGTGTCTAAGAAAGCAGACCAAGCAAACTAGTAAGAGTGGGCATCTGTAGTTCCTGCCTTGGCTTCCCCGATGACAGGCAGTGAGTGGTCAGTCAAATAAACCCGTTCTTCTCCAAGCTGCTCTAGATCCATCATAGCAGCAAAATCCAACAGTACCAACGATTGGGAAGGCATTGTTGGAGGGATAAGAATGGTTACGGCAGAGTTTATAGTAGGATGGGAACGTGTTTTACTTGCTGTGGGGAATGATTTCACAGACGGAACAACTGTCAGCATTCATCAAACTCCCACTGAAAGTCTGTATATTTCATGTCTGCTAATCATATCTTAATAATCTTAAGGATACCTGTGTGACTATACCCACCTCATAAAATACTTCTGCTTTTTCACTCCAACCAGACATATTTAATAGCACACAGAGGGATACTTCCTATTAAGCTGTGAGTGGGTGGAAAATGAGAAGTCATATTTATTAAAGGTCATACTTCCCCAAGTGAGGGAACTTTATTAATTCAGTGTGGTGGCCAGAGATTCAAACCAGCAAAATTAACATCCTGGTGACATACAGAGTCTGAAGATGGGAACATAATCACTGGGGATTCTGGTAGATGAAGATTAAATGGGACGCTCCTGCAACTAACATTTTCACGTGTATTTAAAGAGGAAATTAACATTGGACTTATTACCTAGCATTCACTACTAACAAGTTGTAGGAAATAACCTTTGTAAAATAAGGGTTGTAGTAACATGACTAGTGTTTGTATTCAAGGCTCGAAATACAGTTGTATTTGCTGAAGAAAAACATCCTGGTTAACAGGGTTGTAGTTTTGTGCAGAAATTAAATTCAATCCCAATCAAGAGATGAGCCCAGCATGAACCTTGTCACCTGCAATCACAATCATGGACTGGGGTGAGCGTCTCTCTCCGACAGGTATAAAAAGGATTCATCCTGTTTCCAGAGGAGAGTGAGCTATGGCTGTGCATCAGCAGTAGAATGCTTAGCTAGCATGTGTGAGACCTTCGGTTCAATCTCCAGCCGGACAAAAATGGAAGCTGAAAGGGTACCATCATCTCTGTCTCCCTGTACCCAGGCAGATTTGAAAACAGCACACTCTGTTCTCTGTGACAGTCAATGAGACTGGAATGTCCCCCGTTTGTGGTACAGAAGAGGCCATGCAACGTAAGAATGCAGTTATGTCTTTCTGTGAGGCCATCGGTGAGGCATTGATGATCCATGGGGGTCATCAGTGATCCATCGATGAGTCCGAGGATTCTCCCTGTGATGGAGAAGGCTGTGGACTTCAGTATAACATTGCTTTCAGTCAGATGTGAGGACTCAGGAAAATGGAAAGTTTGGGAGACTAAAGTCAACAGTGTTGACTGACAAAGAGTCAAAACGCAGAGGGCAGAGTGTAGAGGAGATGCAGACACCCCCAGTGTGCACTCTGCTGTGTTTTGACTTAATGGCATGGCTGGGGAAATGGTGCAAGTTCAGAACTTCTCAGCGGATCTGAGAATATTGCACAGTCCTCTAACAAGGTGGGCAGGCACTCCTTGTCACCACCAAACTAGAATATGACGTGACTTGCTGGACACTGAACAGTACTCAGTGCTGTTGCCATTAGCCCTGGAGGGTGCACCATCTGAGTCCCACATCACACACCCTCACAGCGAGTGCCAATGGATCAGACTGTTTGCAAGTAGAGCAAACAGTGTCTCTGAACCAAGCTGAAAAGCTTTTATAGGAATGCAAATACTGCAGGAATCAGCAAGGTCAAACCCAGACTGCCTACTGTTCAAGTCACAGGTTACACAGGTTGCTAGGTATGCAGGCAATCAGAAAAGCATCAGCTTATGGAGAAACAGGAGAAAAATGGGTCTTCTGTAATGCCAGGATATTTTAATTTATTTTTTAATAAATGATACAGCTAGTAGAAACTCATAGAAGAGAGATTTAAACAACATTACCAACTGGCTTGGTTTAATCGACAGTAAATATCATGGTACATATCCAATAAGCGGCAGAATACATAATATTCCCAGAAAACTATTCTTAGGGCATATTCTATTCGGTGTCATTAAATAAGTCTTAATAAAAATAAAAGAGCAAACCCCATAGAGCATAAACTCTGACCACCATGCTATATTTAATTAAAAACAGGCAAATCTCTGGAAATTCATGAATATTGAGAGGTGATTAATACCCTTACATGGATGGAATGATGAAAATGGAAATGGGAGAACACATTGACCTTGAGGAAGATGAAACCGTGATGTTCACATAGAGTCAACGAAGCCCTGCTTAGAGGAAAGCAGATGAGCACAATATGTCAATATCCGAGAAGAAAGCTCACTAGTAAGTGACTTAAGTTTCTACCATCAAAACTACCATCATTTAAAAAAGTAAAATCTAAAGTATAAAAATTATAAGAAAATAAATATCAGAAGAAAAATTAGGGGAATGGAAATGAATGGGGGATCTGTGGACATCAATTGCTTCTCCAAGAATTCCAGTGTCTGGAAAGTCTCCAGCCAGGTCGATTTATTAAAAAAGAATGAAAATACACCCTTTACCAACACTGGGAATTAAAGAGGCAACATCATCATATTACATATAGGAGCATACAAGGAAAACTTAATTCAATGGGCACAATTCTCAGGGGACACAAGCTACCAATGCCATTTAGGTGAAGATTATGGGTGGTACACTTTTATTATATTTTAAACTTAGAGTTATCAACCTTCCCACAAGTGAAATTCTAAACTTAACTGGCTTGGTGACATACTCCCATAACCCCTGCTATTCCAGAGGCTGAGGCAGGAGGATCTTAGGTTTGAGTTCTTCCTGAGCTGCACAGTGAGACCCTGTAACCAGATCAAACAAGCTCACTAATTAATCAAGAATTAAAGATACATTTGAGTGCATACCAGGAGAAAGGAATGGGATAAGGGGTTTCTAGGGAGGGAATCGGGAAAGGAGATAACATTTGAAATGAAAATAAATAAAATAGCCAATAAAAAAAGGGAAAAATATTATTTGAAAAAAATATAGAGACCTAAAGGATTCCCCTTGGGTTTTATGTATAAATAATACATAGAAGAGGTAATGTCAACTCTGTATAAACCATTCCTGAGTTTTCAAATAAGTAGCTGGTTCCCAATTCATTTTGTAAGGTTAGAATCACCCTAATACTTGATGTTACCAGACAAGGAGATGAACATCAATTTCATTTATAAATATTCATGCAAAAAAAACCTAAACAAAATTCTAATTGATAGACTATGTATTGTGACTCAATTTATTTTACATCAAGGCTACAGTGTTGGATTGGCATTCAAAAGTCAGTTATAAATGCAATCCATCATAGTGACAAGACAAGTCATGAGACTTAATAAACGTACAAGTGAACTTCACAAAATTCAACAACCTTTCTTACCCCAAGCTCAGCATTCTCAATCAAGAGGAATCTTTTTCCACCTATTTAAGGTAATTCATGAAAAATCACAGGTAACTACATGTTTACAGGTAAAACACTGACTACTTCAGTTCAAAGATCAGGGAAAAATTAGCATGTCATATGTCAGCAATTCTATTCAACTTTGTATTAGAGGTTGTAGCTATTGTATCCAAGCCCCAAAATAAATAAATAAATAAATATAAAAAATTCAAATAAATATCTACATTGAAGTCAGAACTAAAACTGTTATTTTTCATAGTTAACAATAATTTACTCAAGCAGAAGACCAATAGAAACTCATTTTGAAATATACTAAAGCAAGTAAATAGCTAAGCCAGGTTGCTTAACACATCAATCAATTTTGCTTCTCTATATTTCCAACAAATAATTTTGGAAACTGAAATTAAAGGAATACTGGCAAGGAATTCATGAAATAAGTAAGACAAATATGGCCAAATAAATGAAAAATTTGCACACTAAGAAAGAGAAAACATTGCTGAGAGAAATTAAACAAGCAATTAAGTGGGAAACTGTATCCAGGAGTTGGAAAACTTGGTGTTATTAAGATGCTGATTTGCCTGAAACTGAATCAAAGCCATCCCATTTAAAATCATAGATGACACTTTTGGTCATTTAAGTTGACATATGACAAGCAATCCCCGAAACAATTTTGCAGAAGAAAACAGAGCTGGAAGATTTATACTGCCTGCTTCAAAACACATCATGGATCTGAGTAAGGCAAAGGTTGGTGGCACTGGTTAGGCACAGACAGAGAGCAGTGTTGCTGTAAATGCAGACACGTAGGTAGGACAGTGGCCTACACATAAAGCACACGTTGACTGGGCAATGGGCAGTGGCAATTCGGGAGTAAAGAAGAGTCATTCTCTGAATTTTCATATTTGAAAAAGTGTAATCCAAACTGTATCCTGCACCAGACATGAAAGTGTACTAAGGAGAGGCTGCGCAGTGATGTGTAAAAAAAATGGAATACTAATTACATACAGAGGAAACATGAAACAAGCTTTGTGAGCTTGTGTTAAGAAAGCACAACACAGTTGACAGAGGAAATAGATCAGCTGGGCTTCAGCAGAAGTGTTCCATGTCTACCCTGGAAAGGAGTCATAGTGTGAAGACAAGGAAAAGGTGTTCCCTAAATGGGGAAGGATGATTCCAATCAGATGCCCCGTTTGCACCACCATTGTTAACAAAACATTGGCCAAAACCAGCTCAGTGGGGTTGGGGAGCTTATTTTGTTTTATAACTCCCAAGTCACAGTCTACCACTGAGGGAACTCAGGACAGGAAGTCAAGGCAGAAACCTGAACTTAACCACAGGTCATGGAGAAGTTTTGCTTACAGGCTTGCCTTCCAGGGCTTGCTCAGCCTGCTTCTTTTCTTTTTAAATATGATTTTAAATTCTATTGAAAAACAATTGTTTCTCTTCTCGCTTCCCTCCTTCAGCCCCTCCCAGCGGCCCTCCATCAAGCCCCGCCCACAGCCCCCATTCTCACTTTGATAACCTCATTTCCTTTGATTATTCTTGTTACATATGTGAGGTGGGTGTGGGTGTATGCCCAAATACATAGAAATGTAACCTATTGAGTTTGGTTTTGGGGGTGGCGTGTATATGGTTTTAAGACTGACTGTTCTACATTGGACAACCAGAAAAAGGGCTCATCCCTGGGAGAGGGTAATTCTCCTTCTCAGAGCAGTCCATAGTTGCTCATAGTTCTTTGTTTAAGGGTAGGCACCTGTGTCAAATTGTAAAATTTCCCCCAACTATGTTAACATGTCCATTGTCCTAGGCTTGCTCATGCAGCCATTTCTATGAGACACTTTCATAGCAGATTTCCTAGTATTCTGGTTTTTACAATCTTTCTGCTCCATCTTTCTTCCATGTTCTCTAAACCTTAGATGCAGAACCTTGGATACACTAGGGCTAATCTCCTTGTGTTGTGTTTATCTCTACATTGTGTTAAGTCATGTGTGTGTGTGTGTGTGTGTGTATGATGTTCTCCATTTGCTATATATAAAGCAAGACTTCTTCAATGCAGGATGGTAGCTACACTTACCCAATGAAAGGTAGCCTGCATACCTCAGCCTGATTTCATATAGAACTCAGGGTGACCTGCCCAAAAGTGCCACTACCCACAGTAGTCTGGGTCCTCCCACCTCATTTAACCCTCAAGACAATGCTTCCACATACAAGCCCACAAGTGACTCTGATGAAGGCAATTCTTCAATTCATGTTCCCTCTTCCCAGGTGTATCAAATTGACAACTAAGATTAGGCATTGTAGAAAATCTCTGAAAACTAACTATGGCTGCCCAGAGAACAATCACAACTGAGTATAAGCACATAAATAAACCAGTTATAAAGGCAGTAGGAGCTTTGGACATCCATTAATCAGATACTTCATTAAGATGGGAAAAGTTTGGCAAAGATGCTCAACATCACTACCCACGGGGGCAACTAAAGTTAAGTCACAATAAGATGCTGCCACACACCATCCAAGAAACTTGAAACTTGAACCCTGACCTTGACAAGAGATAAGCAAGATGTGCAGGCTCTGGGATTCACAGGAAGTGCTGCAAAGAATTCAAAAATTTTGAAAAAAGTGTTTGAAAAAGCTTTGAAACAGTTTCCACAATTCTTTTCTATTTAAAATAGCTGTGTTAGAGTGGGAAACAGGCCAGGGTGCTCATGCCAGGTGTGATGGTTTGTATATGTTTGGCCCAGGGAGTGGCACTATTAGAAGGTGTGGCCCTGTTGGAGTAGGCGTGGCCTTGTTGGAGTAGGTGTGTCACTGTAGGTGTGGACTTTAAGCTCATTTTAGCTCCCTGGAAGCCAGTATTTTGCTAGCAGCCTTCAGATGAAAATGTAGAACTTTCAGCTCCAGCTATACCATTCCTGCCTTGATGATAATAGATTGAACCTGTAAGCCAGCCCCAATTAAATGTTGTCCTTGTAAGAATTGCCTTGGTCATGGTGTCTGTTCACAGCAGTAAAACCTTAACTAAGACACCAGGGCATGGTTGTGAAGGTCATAGACAACATACAGGAGTCTTTTTTTTTTTCCTTCCACTATATGGAGCCAAGAATCAAACTTAAGTCATCATGCTTTGTGGCAAGTGCCTTTATCTATTTAGCTATCTCGCTATCCCCTCTCCCCCACCTGAGATTTGTACAGAAGTTCAACCCCATCCTCTCCAGTGATTTGGCAACTCCATTTCTAGGTAGTTTTCCAAAGAAACAAAAGCAGATAAGCAATAAAAGGTAGCAGAGCTGATAACTATTCTCAGGGTAAATTGTTCTAAGGCAAATGGTTTTGCAAACACTCCCTTCTACTCACATCTTTCCCCTGTGCCTGTCTGTGCCCTCTGCACATGGCAGTATTCAGAGTTCCTTATCATATCCTCCAGGTCATTAAACAAAGGTAATCATCTTATTGAAACCATGCCTGGAACATCCAACAGGCTGTCCTACATCATTAATGTTTATGTATCTGGTGGTTACAATCAACCCACCAGGAGCATTGCCACCATGACAACATGTTAGTAAACCTAATGGGTGGAACTCTTGGCTCAGATGGAGTGATACCTCCCTTGGAGACCATCGAGCACTGTGTAAGTATCGGTTGGGAAAAAAATAAAGAACATACACACAAGCATGGCTGCAAAGTGGTAGAATGTTTGGATATTTTTAGGAAGACTGTTCAAAAGATGGGTTCTCTGTGTGAACCATTACCCTTGCTAAAGTCTATATAATGCCTTGAGATATTGGGTCATGACAAAATGGTAGATTATAAATTTTAGATACACTAGAACATGTGCCCCAAGCACGTGACTAAAAATGACTGACAGTACAGTCCCACAGATGTGGGTAGACTGAAGGCTAGAGGAGAACTCTGAGTGTGGAGTGGGCCATGCTTCCCACTTAGGAAGCTAGGGAGCAACCTCAGACATGACTCAGAAACACCTTGAAGGACAACTTAGCTGATTCATTTTAACATCTTTGTTTCTGTCGAAATATTTTGCTTGACACTCTCCCTACAAGATGGGCAAGGGAGAAGGAGGAGGAAGAACAACATCGATTTTTAAAAAGCATCACTTAGTGTCTCTGGTGGCTGCCTCTCTCTGCAGGCCCAGCTTGCCAGCCTCCGCCAAGCCTCACTAGCTAAAATAGCCATGAACACAAAATCTTGGCCGAGTTCCCTGGAGTGGGATATATATATATATATACACACACATATATATCATACATCATTTACAGCCTGCTGCAGTGATTATACAATGTAGCCCACAACCTCAGACAGAAAGAAGAGCGTGTATTCGTGTGGGCTCTGTGGCCCTCACCCATGCAGAGGATTCTGAGCCTTCCCAGCTCATGAGGGGAAGAACACACTTGAATCAAGGACTCTTGCTTCTTGGGTTTGTTGATTTCAGTGTTTCTGTAAGGTAGCTAATTGCAGGAACAAGCTTAGTTTTTTCTTTCATATTCAGACAAGAAAAAAAAATTCTTCTAAAATCTATGTCCTGCCAGGGCCCAGGCCTAAAAGAACCACGTGTATTCTCTCCAAGTTCAGAGGAAATTAGTTCTTGCAATATGTGCGTAGGCAAGTGGACTGGAGGCTCAAGTCCATCATGTTTCTACCTGGATTCCACTTTGGGAGATGTGATCATGTACAGAACAAAGAGTGCCATTTTCCAGTAAGTTCTTAGTTTTCAGGGAGTCACAGTTAAGGAAGATCTTGAGACGGGGGTGAGTGGATAACATGGAATGTTATCTGAACAATTGCCAAAGATGTGTTCATCTAGAAAATGCCCTCTGTGTGCATGAAAAGGATAACTGGGAACCTATGATACTGCAACCCAAGTTTTTTAAAAAAAAAGAACATAGTAAGAGGGATGATGTAGTCCAAGAGGATGATGGGGCCTGTGTACCTCTTTCTTGTCCTCTATCTTATTAGACAAGGTGGATTTTCAATGAATGTAAGCTCCAGTGCTTACTTACTGGGCCAAGGTTACCTCATCTGGCCAATCAGAAATGACTCTTAACCAGGCATGGACTGGAGGAGCCACAGCAAGGCTGAGGCTACCAGGAGTTTATTCCAAACAATCTTGGAATAAACTTTTTATACCCCTATCAGTAACAGAAGATAATGGTGATTTCCAGGATCGATACAATGGCCTTTTCCAGGATACAATGACATGTGCAAGTTATACAGGGTGCACAAGATTGATGTCTAAGACCCACTGTTCTGTCAAGCCCCTATATGCTTCGCTGACTTCTAGGGAACACAGAGAAACACAAGGCAGCCTGAATACTTCACTGCCTGAGGGAGTGCGTTCATTTCCCAGGAACTGAAATGCATACCGTATCCCAGCATCCATGGACCCTAACCTGAAAAAAAATCTATGATGCATGCCTCTCAAGGCAGCTGGACCAGGCCAGCTCCATGAGTCCTCGGAGTAGGAGGCTGTTTGGAACGCAGGTGCCATGCTAGGGAAGGCAGCAGGGAAGGCCATAGTTTCCTTCTGCTCTTGCCAAGAACATGGAGAATGTTTTCAAGAACATTTCTATTTCCATGTGTTAGCTTTAGAGTTAACTGAGGTAGAATCAACAAGGCATAGGGCCTTGCTTTAGAATAATTTATTATTACCCACATTTGTCGCTGTTTTAGCACATTTTCAAATTTAACATTTCAGCTACCAGAAGAATTCAGTAATTTAGTTTGCTTCTGGTGACTTCCACATGCACTGGCACACACACATATACACACATACAAATGATGATGATGATGATGGTGATAGTGATGGTGATGACAGTGATGATGCAGACACTGGGGTTCTAAGAATGTGTGTGATTTTTCTGTAGCTTAGTGAATCTGCAGTGCTCCTTAGCATGTCATTGCTGTGACAGGCACTTGGCATTCTCAGTGAATAACCATGGAACTAGGTTGCCCTATGGAGGCAAAATAGCCTGACGAAACATGTCCTCTGGAAGCTGGTTGCTCGATTGTCATACAAGCTGGGCTGCACTTTCGTACTAAACTCCTTCACTCCTCCCATAGCATCAGAAGAGCCCTTGAAGGTCAACTCAGGACAGCTCACAATTGCCAATGAAGCAGAAAAAAATGGGTGTGTGTGTGAGAGAGAAAGAGCCCAAAACAAAACGTCACACAGAAAGACCACAGTGGCTCTGTGGCCTCCTGTGGAAAGAGTCATTGTTAACCGGCTCACACTTGCCCGAGACCCGTCCCTCTAATTTGTACTGCTTGGGTTCCTGATGATCCATCCACTCTTTAATCAGCCCAGAAAAGCACCAGCTGCACGCCCAGCCCCACCACCCTGGGAGTCCTGTAGAGGATGCATCTCCTCCATTGTATTTGCTTCTCTACTGCCCCAATGCCATCTGCTCAAGTCTGGTGCTGAACCCTCAGCTGTTTAATGTTTTTCCTGGGACTTAACTTGAGGCATCTGAGTCACAGTTACTTAGTCCTCAAATCACCAGCAGTGTCTCCTGACATCTAATTCTCCATTAAGAAGCAGGAAGCTCCCACGGTGTTCCTGTCTGTAGAGTCACGCCTGGCTCTGACTCTGTTCTGCTTTGACCTTGGAAATCCTTAAGTACCACTCATCTCTCCTCAAGGGAAAAGCAGATGGACATTTATAGCTGGACCAAGGATCCTTTGTCCCCTGAACTGCGAGAATCTGCCCCTCCTCCAATAAGGGTTCTATGTCAAACGTAAGGTTAACTTGCCTTGCAAACTAATGTGTTCTGATCTGGTTGGGTCTTACTTAAGCAGGACTAAGAAGCCCAGGTAACCACATAAGGACTTCTGAGTGGCACAGGACTCTGTCTGCCTTTTACTGGTACCTGTTTACATAGTAATCCCAAACTCTACCAGGCAGCTAAGTCTAATACCGTATACACTGAGTAAAGAGAGTAAAGACAATATTTAATTCACTGGTCTGCCAAAAACTATCAACATGAAATGGTATGAGGACTGTTGTGACCAAGCAATAGAAATAGGAGATTGGATCTAAAAGCAAAGAGCTAAAAAAGATTTCAAGATAACAGTTAAATAGGCAGTAACACAAACAAACTGCTCAAGTTCAGACCAATAAAAGAGACGGTTTGAGGTCTCCTTCCTATAGCTGTAGAGTTACTGTGTGTACAGAAGGTGTGTGTCCCATATGTAAATTAACTATGGTCAGCAGCCTCTCCCTACAGAGGCTCGTGGATAAATTATACTTGAAGATGCCTTTTAAACAGTAAATTATTAGTTGAATTCTTATTTTAAGTGATAGGCCTGCCGGTGGGTACTATGAATGCACATGACGGAATCCAGAAACATTCCGCGGTTCAGCAATTGTTAGCAATCTCCCTGACAGTTCCTAGGTTAAGCTTAACAATCATACATCAAAGAATAACCAACAATGCCTCAAATATCAGCACATAATAGAGAACTAAGCTTTCACAGATGCAGTTTCTTTTACTTAAAACAGGAATCTTTCTCTGCCTCCTCCTCTCTGCCCCCTATTGCCACTGCCCTGTGTGTGTGTGTGTGTGTGTGTGTGTGTATGTGTGTGTGTGTGTGTGTGTTTCAGTAGAAATGAAGGAGAGTTTAAATTGTCTTGTGGTATCACAGAATCTTAATCTAAATGCATCAGAAGCAAGAGAGAGAGCAGCTACCTGCTCTATGAGTGGGCGCGCGCGCACACACACACACACACACACACAGAGATGCACACACTTCCCCAACCTGAGAGCCTCCCTCCTTCTGCATGTCATTTCTAATTTTCTAGTTATATGTTCTTTCTGTCATATGTTCTTTTAGTATTAACCAATCAGCATCTAAAACCATTCTTTGTAAGAACAAAAGTGTTTACCGATCTTTAAAATCAGGAAGGTTGCACTCATTTTTCAACCAAGCCTGCAAAAAGCAAGGTTGGCGTGACATTGTGTTATTGTAGGTTTTATTTTTTTTTCAGCCTACATATTCATCATGTCACAAGAGAGGAGGTGATGAAGGACGACCAGATGTAACAGCAGACGTGTCAGTACATAGGCTGTGTCCTGGAACTGACACATTCATCTCTGTAACTGAGGGAAGGACAGAAGGAGAGGGCAAGCAACTGCCCTTTCCAGACAGAGTTTTCTAGCTCATGGAGGGTTACCTTGTCTCTAGTGTGGAATGTGGGGTCTTGGGAATTGCTTAAGAATGATGCCTCATTTCTCCATACAGGTGTCTGTCCTCTTTGTATTGAAGTTTCTGGACACTGACTTTGATAGCATGTAAAAAGGGACTGATGTTGAATGTAAACAGTCAGACCAGTCTTTAATATCAAGAATGATAAACCCCAATTTAACATTTTCAGTTTAGACTTGGAAGTTTCTGTAAGGCAAGTCATAATGATGATGGTTGGGGTTTGACACTTTTTATGTAAAACCACAGTGGAGTGGGTAAAATATATCCGGATCATATCCATTTCCACTCCCCCTTTACCTCCTCCACCCACAAACTTTCTTATACTATAAATTTTAAAGGAAATAAAGTTATTTTCATACAATAACTTCTGATATGGTTTCCCCTCCCTCATATCCTCCTAGACCCTTCCTGTCACCCCATACTTCCAACTCTGGGTCTTCCCTCTCTTCCTCTCAAGAAAACAAACAGGAAAATAGAGCAGACAAACGGGTATATCAGAATGAACAAATAACAAAAACACAAAAAAAAAATAGCATGAGTAACTCACTACACAAAAATACACATGTGCGTGTACACATGTGCACACACAGACACACCTGTACATATACACAGTACATGCACACACAGAAACACTCAAACACACACATGCCCACATACACACAAACACCCTATGAAAACACAAACTTGAAATCATAATGTACAATAGAAAGACCAGTAAGAGTTTCTTTTAAGTGCCCAAACAAAGCAATACAAAACAAAACATTTCCAAAATTTAAAAAAAAATTGAGTTCATTTGTGTTTGCCATCTACTCCTGGGCATGGTACCTGCCCTTTTATCCAGTGAGACTCCCTTGAAGAAATCATTTCTTCCTTTACGAGTGGTTGTTAATTGGAGATAACTTCTTGATTAGCGACAGGAGCTCATACCTACTTTTCATCTGCAGGCTGGGACTCTGTCAGGTTTGGACCTGTGCAGGCCCTGTGCACGCTGTGTATCAAGTCTCTGTAAGTTCATCTGTGTCTGTGAGACACTCTCCTTGGTATCATCCCATCCCCTCTGACTCCTACAATCTTTCTCTCTCCTCTTTCATGTAATTCCCTTAGCCCCGAGAGGACAAATTTAATGAAGACAACTCATTTAGAACAGAGTGTCCCAAGGTCCCTTAGTGTCTGCATACTGCCCAGTTATGGGTCTCTGTAATTGTTCCCATCTACTTCAGGTGGAAGCTCCTCTGAGGATGGCTGAGTGAGGCACTGATCTATGTGCACAAGAGAATGTCATTAGGAGTCATTTTATGGCTACATTATTTTAGCAGAAAGGTATTATTCGGTTTCCCTGGAAACCCAACAGTTAGGTTGATCAAGGTGATGTCTGCCTGGGGCTTTGCCACGGGTAGAAGGGCTTCCTGAAGCTTTGTTTATTTTTTCAACATTGAGTAATTGTTGCTGCTCCCACTTTCCCGGTTGTAAAAAGTTAAACTCAGAGAACGTAAACAAGAAGTCTAAAGCATGCAGCTGATCACTGAGACAGAAAAAGGTTGTCAGGCTGTAAGGAGGGAAAGGAGATGAGGTTACACAAGTGAGCAGCTTTGCAGGCTCCCCAGTTCTGCAGAGTTACTCTACTTGAAACTATCCATGCTTTGAATTGGGTAGTGTTTAATTCAATCGGGATTTGATTAAGCTGACCCATCTTAGTGTTGTTGCTTCCAGCATCCAACTCCATCCTGAACTGAGTTTCTGCTTCACTGATTTCCTTCCTCACTGAGAAAGGTGTGGGTCTGATCATTTCCCTGCGTCTTCGTTTTTCTGATTTGTAAGTTGGTAGATGCGCACTTTCAGTGCATTGGAGATATATTGTTCCCGAGGAAGGTGCTGTAGTCAGCTAAGCTGCCATTCCTTAGTGACCCATCTCTTTTCTTTTTGGCTTCAAGGATTTTTGCCCAGAAATTAATGTAAAGATATCACATGAAGGATGTTTGCAGGTATGCTTCATTTACTTACTTAGCTAATGATTTGGTATGGTTCCTCAGTACCTCTGTACAGCCTGAGTCCACCTTCCCCGTCATCTCTCACATCAGAATCATCCATGAAGTTACTTTAGATGCACATGAACTGCATTCCTTTATTCAACCGTGTCATTCGAATAAACCATGACATTTACTGGGTTGTATTGTTTTGGATATGCTTTTTTTTTTTTTTTTTTTTTTTTTTTTTTTTTTTTTTTTTTTTTTTTTTTTTTTTTTTTTTTTTTTTTGCCTATGTTCATTGTACTGATTTTGCCATTTGCAACAACAAGTTTTGGATAAACTCTCTAAAAAAGAACTGGGGTGTTCAGCTTGTTCCTCTTAGGCTTTGTAATTCTCTGTAGTAGCCATTCTTTAGCATTTGATGAAGGTCTGCAAGAGGCCATTTATCACCATTTATCATACTGTTGTGTCCAACCCTGTAACTGAAGGCTGAATTCTGTGTGTGCTTAATTCAAGCCAATGAATTGTTACCTATAATGTATATAATTAGTGCCTTCTTAAAATTGAGGAGAGTACTAGAATCTACTACTTCTGTGCATTTCTTTTCTTCGTTTCTATCATAGCAATCAAACATTATTTACTCTACTTGATTCATTTTAATGTTGGGAGGTTATAGATTCTCTTGCAAGTTGCTAGTGGTCTCACTCAAAATTTTAGTGTAAGTATTTGACTTAACAGAAATTTCATCATTGCCCTATTTTTCTCCTCTGTAGTAGAAGCTGCAGTTGAGATTACTGTCCCTTGCCTATGTATCATTGCTGTCCAATGCTGCTGGTCTTTTTTTTTATTATGACTCACAAATAACCAAAAATAACAACTATTATTTTTATTGCTCTGGATAGATGATAGTAATCTCTGGCCTTGACAACTATTATTTCTTGCAGCTTATTCTGGTTTTACTGTTTTTTCTTTCTAAACATTTATTTTCTTCTTTTTTTATAGAAGTTTAAATAATGTTGACATAACACAATCTGTGCCTGAAAAATCACTTAATTCATGCTATTAAATGATAATTTAGCTTGGTATAGAATTTAACAAGTGAGATAATTTTTCTTTATGTTCAGGTTGAATATCATTCCATTGTCATGTGATTCCTGTTGTTAACATCAAGAAGACAGGAAAAATGTCAAAGTATCTTTCCAACTGAGCATCTTAAATATGTGTTTACTTTTTATATTGTATATTTACTTTGATGTCTTAAGTATCACATCCTTTATTTGTGCAATTTAATTCATTAATATTTCTACTTAGGAGAATTTAGATTCTTCCTCAATTCTAAACTTTTCTAGCTATCATATTTGAATATTTATCTTTCTTCTAGAATTGAATATACATTATATTAATGAAAAATAAGTCTGTGTTTCCATTTTGCTAACACACATACACATACACACAGAAGACACACTTCAGTTCTGTGCATCCTATTTTATGTTTTTTTAAATATTCACTGATTTTTGTTTTATCCTCTAAACATTTTACTTGTTTCAAACAACCTTCAAAACAGTATCAAGTAAATTCCTAATACAATATATGTGGAGTCTCTATTTTGTTCACATTCTTACTCATTTTCATGCTTCCCTGGCATTCAGTTATCCTGTGCTTTTTCTTACACCTGAAGCCCTCTGTGTGCCTCTGACTAATCTAATCATCTTCACATACTGCATGCTTTCTCTGGAAGGCTTTTCATCCTGTGCTTTTAGGTCAGTTGCCCTGACTTAACCTGAACGTGCCATTTACTCTTATAGTTGCCTGTCTTCTTTGTGTGCTGGTGTCTGTGAATATTGGGTAGACATTGTATGGTGATCTTAAATAGAGAGCTTGCAATGTGCAGTGTGTGATTTGTGCTTCTTCTTGATTACCACAAGACTATTCTAGCATGTTCCATTTCTGTGCTAATTAATTGCATTTGGGATACAAAACTGAACAGCTAGATCGACTTGTGTTATATGTTTGGAAGCAGCTGTTGTGAAACCAAAGAATAGGCAGAAAGGCTTGGCTTTTGAGCTATCTGAACATGTTTCCTCCACCACTGCACTGAGGATGTCATCCTTTGAGCATCCCAAGAAGTTCTTGCTTTGCCCCAAAATAGGATACCACACATGTTGCAACGTGTCCTAGGTTGCCAGGCCTCTCTTGTTCCTGCTTAGAGCTATAGAAGCAGCTGTTATTTTGCCCCTTTGTCCAAGGCATTGCAAGACTTTTCTCAAGCTTTCCTAAAATATTTTCTACATATTTCAAACTATATCCAGTATAAGACAACAGCCAGCCACACTTCTCTCCTAGCTGACTGACAAGGGAACATAGTACAATATGAACTAATGCATAAGTGGCAGTGCAAACTCTGAAGCCTACTACTAGGATTCAACTCCAGCAGACTTTCACAAGCCTTGTAATTGCTCTGACTTGAGCTAGGCTATTTTGAAACCAGAAATAATACTTTTCTATCGCACAGTACACACAGGAAGTAAACTTTGCAAACTTCAGAGCTGTTTTACATCACTGGCCCCTATTGTTGTATTTGTTGGATGTTCAGGGTTTTCTGATTGCCAGGAATTCATGTGCCTTCAATGCAGTTTAAATTTAATAAGAATTCTTTCAACTGTGCTTTAAACAGTCAATTCAACTCTTGTTTAATAAGTTCCACTTTTCTCTAGGATATTATGTAAAGTTGCTTTGAAGCATGCAATTTTCTTATAAGCCTTGAGGACTAGATGCTGTTTATCTCAAGAATAGAAGGCAAATGGAAACAAGTAACTTTCTGAGACTCCTCACTGAAGGCAGATTCAAGTTTCAGCCTGCCTATCTCCATGCTCTTCCCCTTGTCTGCTTGTGGTGGTTCAGTACTGATTATCAACTTGAGAGAATCCAGAGTCACCTGGAGGACAGATTTCTGGGCACAGCTGTCTAGGACCATGTTGATTATGAACTGAGTTAAGAGGACCAGCCCACTATGAGTGGTGCCATCTTCTGATTGGAGTTTCTAATGATGTAAGTAGCAAAGGGAAGCTGAGCAGCGATATGCCTTCTTCCACCTCTGTTGCTTGATTATGGATGCAATCTGACCTAAACTCCAGCTTCTTTGGTTTCCTTACCTTCGTGGACTATACCCTTGAACTGTCAGTTAGAATAAGCTTCTTCTCCATTAGGTTCTCTTTGCCAGGGTATGTCATCACAAATATCAAGAAAGGAAATTAGGGCTGGGTCAATGCCTCAGTGGTTAAGAACTCTGGCTCATCTTCCAGAGGAAGGTGGTTCACAGCCTTCCATAACTTTAGTTCCAGGGGATCCAATGTACTCTTCTGACTTCTGTGTGGAATAGACATATATACAGGCAAAATACCCATAAACATAAAGTAACAAAATACAAAAAAATTAAATAAAGCAAAATCTAAGAAATCATCTTTTTGAAATAAGTGCTCTCGTCTCAAGCTCCAGCATCATCTTATCTGGTCCTTTGTGGGACTTTTGTACAGTAAGGCTCAAGGTCATCTTCTCCAGAATAGACTTATCAGAACAGCTCAGTTGCTGGGAGGTGGTGGCGCATGCCTTTAATCCCAGCACTTGGGAGGCAGAGGCAGGCGGATTTCTGAGTTTGAGGCCAGCCTGGTCTACAGAGTGAGTTCCAGAACAGCCAGGATTACACAGAGAAACCCTGTCTTGAAAACAAACAAACAAACAAAAACAGAACAGCTCAGTTACTAGCAACAAACAGGGGAAAGAAAGATGCAAACTATGCAACTGAGAAATCTAAGCTTGAACATGATGATCAGCATCATAAATGGTACCATGCTCCTAAGCATGTTCTGGCCTAAGCATTATTATTATAGTGAAGAAAGTTCTAAGACAGCCTGACACTAACCACACACACACACACACACACACACACACACACACACACACACAAAGAGAGACACACAGAAAGGCACACATAAATATAAATGCATATATTCCATTCAGAACCATCAAGAAGTATGTCTTATTTTAATTGAATTGCAATCAAACCAGCCCCCTGCCTCATTTGGAAAAAGAATTTATGGCCACTGCAAGCAGAATTTATGGATTATGTCACAAGCATCGATGGAGACTGTGAGCTCCTGAGCTAACATATATAGCATTTCAAACACTGTGAAGCACAGATCTGATGTGTTTCCCTGCTCCTGCTGTCAAGGGAAGAATGAAAGCTCAGTTCAGCATAGCTACAAAGTCTATCCTAAAGCTACACCACACACTTTTAGAATCGAATCTGTCTGAGAACCAGAACTGCTGTTGCAATGTTTGTTTTGTTCTGTTCTGTTCTATAAGCAAATGCAATTGGATCTGTCCTCTGGAGCTCTGTGCTTTTCTCAGTCAGAATGCCAGTCTGTTCTGTTTTGGTTTTCAGAGTATGACAATGAAGCGCAACACCAAGAAGTATCTTCCCATCTGAATCCCATCCTTCATTAGTCCCTGGATGTTCTTAGGTTTTTTATTTCTGAGGTTGTTTTCTGTCCTAAGCAACTGACAGTTTCAGCCAATTTGGATGAGCTTCTCCTCCAAGCTGAGAGTCCAAGGCTGGGGCCAACCACTGAGGAATAAAGGTACCCTGCTTTGGGTGGGATTGTGAGGATTAAGGGCCGACGGGAGGGTTGCAAGTAGAGACTGGAGAGACAGGGAGGTGATGATAGGCAGACGCACAGACCAACTACTGAGGAATAGACTCTTGCTGTGGGCCAGGGTTGGGAACAGGTGGCTACAGAGGAAGATTTGAGAGACAAGTAGAAGGCTATGTGGGGATAATCATAGAGATTTTGATAGGTTTCTGGGTATACGATCCATAATTTAAATTTTCTTCTCAGTTATTTTTCATAATAAAAAGTTGCTCCAGAAATAAAACTTATTCACTGGAGACTTTATGCCAATTGTCTCTGCAAACAAAACACTTAACAAAGGCAACTTAATGAGGAGAGGTAATTTGATTCATGTTTTGGTTGGGTTTAGGGTGTAATCTGCCATAACAGGAAGCCACGACAGCAGGAGCATGAGACCACTGTGTCACCAGTCAGTTGGAGGAAAGCAGACAGATGAGTGATGGCGAATTTCTCCTTCTTATAAAGTCCTACAGTGAGGACGGGCCTTCCCACCTCAAGTAACTGAATATGGAAAATCCTTCACAGACCTGCTTAGAGATCTGTCTCCAGAACGATCCTGCTTCTGGCCAGAGTCCACATGGCAGACCCTGGCATCTTCACGGGGTTGGACTGTGAGGGGAGACTTTAGCTGTCCCCAAAGCTTCTGGTTCACTATAACCCCTTGTAACTATCACATGGGCTCTGCTAGCTCCTTCTGCTTTTCCTGCCATGGTTGCCTTTCCATTTTATAACCAGATGCCTGGAAACACTGGATTCACTACTTGGGGGAATATGTATATGTGTATGTGTATGTGTATGTGTATGTGTATGTGTATGTGTATGTGTATGTGTATTGGCCTATTTTGCAGCCTCTCCCTTCACCATTTAACATATTTAGGCTGATTTACCATAGCTGAATAGGTGAAGGAGATAAAGGAGTTACCCATGAAGAAGAAAGCAATATGCACGTAACTGGCAATTCTGGTCCATAGCAAGGAATCCTGTAAGTAGAGGAGAGTGTTGTCTGAGATGCTGTGGACTGATGAGAGCTGGCATTACCATGTTCAGCATCCTAGCTCCCTTTAGAAAAAACTAAGGAGGAATGGAGAGCAGAGCATCCAGCACCACGCAGGACTAATAGTGTACGCCAGAGATATGTGAGTCACCTCTCTGTGGCTTAAATGTGCTGTCTAGATGCATTAAGATCCAGGCTCCTCTCCCCACTCTGCAGCACTGCAAGCTGAGAGGCTGGCAGGGAAGCTGTCTGACACTCTCTTGTCACTGAGCGGAGATTCGCCAAGACACTAGGAAGTGACAAGAAATATCAGGCTCTGCCATAAGAGATTCTGCTTCCTGAAACACTCTAGAAACAGCTCTATAAGGATTTAGATCCTGGTGGAGAGCAACTAAATAAAAGTGGTAGACAGAGATTCATAGCAGTCTCTGATGCTTCTCTGCCTTGGGGCTTCACAGCAGAGAACAGGTAGCTCGGGGTGGGAGAGGAACAGTTGATTTGTCCCTGATGCTAACTGCCCATCCCCCTCCCTGTAACACTCCCCCTGTCTCCTGCCTTCCACATTGTGTTCAATGAATCTCAGCTGTTGGACATGAATGTGTGAGATACGTTATTTCATTTTTTTTTTTAATTTTTGGACTGTGTTAAGGGCTTCCACATTGTGTGAAGTGAATCTCAGCTGCTGGACATGAATGTGTGGGATACATTATTTCACTTTAAATTGTTCTATTGTATTAGGGGGTATGCAGTGTGCATCTGTCTGGCTATAGATACACGTGTGTGTGGGGGGGGTGCTCATGACAAAGCTCAAGGAGGGCATATGTCCTTCTCTATTATCTTCCACTTGATTTCCCAAGGCAAGATCTCTCTCCTAACCTGGTTTGCCTTTTTTTTTTTTTTTGTCTGTATTATCCTTCAGAAAGTTCCTTGTCCCTACATATATCCCTCCTCCTTTGCCCTCCCCCTGTGCTGGAGTTATTGTGTGCACAGCCCCATGTATACACATAGTCTCTGTACTGGGCACCTGTGCATAGGTTCATGCCTGACTTTTACATGGGTGTTGGGATCTCAACTCTGGTTCTTCTGTTTCTTATGAACTCTCAAGTGTGAACTCTAAAATTACCTCTGTGCTTCATCTGTGTATGTGGTACAGCCATCAACATACAGATGCACCCTAACTGATTGAGGTCTTGGGGCTCATCCTGCCAGGAGGAGATGGAGGCCTCAATACTCTGCAGCTCCCCTTTAGACCCTTACAAGCAGAGCTTTGGAAGGACACTTACTGGAAAACATGTTTGATTAGTATTTACACAAATCTGTAATGTCATTGTATTTCTTTTCTCAAAAACAAAAACAAAACAAAACACTAAAACACCTCCATCTAGAATCAAGCAAATC
The DNA here is from genome assembly GCF_008632895.1 of Mastomys coucha. Lineage (NCBI taxonomy): Eukaryota > Metazoa > Chordata > Mammalia > Rodentia > Muridae > Mastomys > Mastomys coucha. Next base: position 31,494,347 of record NW_022196914.1, on the reverse strand, counting down.
TCATCTGTAAAGAAGAAAGGCTCCATGTTTTCCCAGGCTTGCAGCTGAAATACAGACAATGCCTTTGAACTCTCCAGCTCTCAGTTTGTTAATCACAGTATTTGAGAGATAAGTAAGGGAGGGTAAGGAAAAAAAAAAAAGACAAAATGTAAAACAGTCATGGCTGCCTTCTTGAAGTGGGGACAGGAGACCCTGTGACCTCATCTGCATAGCTGTGGCTCTGTCCACAGTGTGTGGATGAACTTTATTCTCTTTGAACCACTCAGTATGAAGATGCCTTTGGTTCCACACCCACCCCACAGCCCTGTTCAGGTACCAGGCTGGCCTTCTTGTTCTCCTCTTAGTCGTATTTCCTATAGTCTTAGAATACAAACAAAAACAAAAACAAAAACAAAAACAAAAAAACAAACAAACAAAAAAAAAACAAATATTCTCAGAGGACATAAAAGCTCTTTCTGTATGTGAAGAGAAAGTGGGGGCTACCATATGGCTGCAGATGCTGGCGCACTTAAATGTCTCACTGAAGTCCTTCATCTGGGTTTACAGTGTAATGCTCCTGCTCTGTGCCACCAGCCATCCCTGGCTCCAGGAAATCTACACTGATACTGATTCTCAACCTTACTCCTGAAGAGAAAGAAAACAGGAGATTAAGCTTGTGGGCTCTTCACAATGCAGAGGACAGTCCTGGCCATGCCATCTGCCCTCTGTGTGGAAGCATGTGCTCAACATCCTTCCTGTGACACGTCACCAGCTAAAGCCCCAGACAGACAAGTTTCCTTCATAGGCCTCCACACCATGATCCAGTCCTGCAGAATGGCTGATGCTGAGTACATGGGTACCAATGTCCTTAAGAATGGGTTTCCCCCTATAACACCCAGATTCCATTTTGAGAAAAAACTGTGTGTCTAAGAACCTGTAAAGCAGATAATTCAGTATCATTTCCTAAGCCTGTGCCAGTGATGGACTTGATCCATACCATCCATAGAGACCTAGGCCTGGCACTAAAGATGACTGGAGTCTCTTGTGGGGGAGGGGCAAAAGGGGAAGAGATGGAGAGAGTTGGAGAAAAGGGAAAGATGATAGAATAGTTGTGAAGAGGTGTGTGCTTCCAGGTAAGCTCCCAGCATTTGGAAAAAGCTTTGTTTATGGGCCAGTCTGATGGAGGCACTTCTGGGTTGAAGTTCCCTCTTCTTGCACAATTCTGGCTTGAATCAAGATGATTTTTAAAAATAAAATAAGAACAGTGTCCTTCCAGTTTCTCCTTTCCTCCCTTTCTTTCTCCCTCTGTCCCTTTCTCCCCTCCCCTCTGTTTATCCTCTCTTCCCATCTCTTCCTTCCCCTCTATTTCCTCTCTCATCTCTCATTTTCAGCTCATGATATAAAGCACAAAAGCCTCTGCAGATCAGGGCCAATGTTGGCTTGTGAGTGAGTCAACTGTGCTTTGATAGTTAGGTGTTCAATGCCCAGAACCCGGAGAGAAAATCCTCAGCTGTGTGAGCCTGACTACGGGATGGTGTTGCAGTAGGTCCTTGTCTGAGCGAGCAGGGTGCTGAGATGGGACAGGCTGGTGGAAAGATGGGCACTATGTGTATATTACCCTTGAGGTGCTCTGAAAAGCAGGCTTTTCAAGTGGGTAGAAGTTCTGCTGTAACAGAACTTAGAGTTGAAGATGCATTTTGTCAACCGTTGCCTTTCAAGACCTCACACTGTTCTTGACCCCATGCCTGTTCATGGCCTCTCTTTATCTGTCACAAAACCTTTGAAAGGCCATACTTATCTCCGTGGCACTAATAAAGGTATGGCACTGGCCCAAGGCCAGATTCCCAGGAAAATTCAATGTCAAAATTCAATGTCAAATGGAGTGCCTATTAACATGGGTAAAGTTGTATAGACATTGTGATGATGAAGCCATGGAGTCTTGGCCTGGCTGTAATATTTACTACCCAGAGCAGAAAAACCAGAAATATATAAGCCCATGAACCAGCAGCACAGTGAAGTCCCTTCACCTTGGCTTTGCACACCATCCCCTGGAACTCCATTGTACTGCCATCTCTCTCCCTGCCCACCCCCAATCTCCTACCTGACATGTTCCCAGGGGCACATCAAACTGCTGGGAGACTTACACTGCCCCTGAGTTCCATTCTCCAGCCTAAATATATCCACCAAAGGTCTGCCACACCAGGATCATTGGAGTGAGGCACCCTCCCAACACCTGCTAAAATAAAAACATTCAGGGACAACCAAATGGCTAAAGCTCAGCTGAAGAACACAATCAAAAAAAGCCCAGGGCAATACAACACCTTCAAAACACAGCTACCTGACTGCAGCGAGCCATGGATATCATAACACAATTGAAGTGCAAAAAAATGACCTTATATCTGATCTTTCACATAAAGATGATAGAAGCTTTTAAAGAAAAAATGAATAAGCTGCTTAAATAAATACAGGTAACCCCCCTCCCCTCAAAAAAGAAATACAGGTAAAGGAAATAAATAAAATTGTTCAAGACCTGAAAGTGGAAATAGAAGCAAAAACAAGAAAACACAAGCTGACAGCATCCTAGAGATGGAAAACCAAGGGAAGAAATCAGAGACAACAGATGCAAGTATCACCAACAGAAAACAGGAGATGGAAGAGAGAAACTCAGGTGTAGAAGATACAGTAGATTGTTATATTAGTCAAAGAAAATGTTAAATCTAAAAAAAAAATCCTGACAAAAAAACATCTAGGGAAAAGTCCTAACCTGAGAATAATAGGAATAGAAGAAGGTGAAACGTCCCAGTTCCAAGGACCAGAAAATATTTTCAATAAAATCAGAGAAGAAAACTTTCCCAACCTTAAGAAGGAGATACCTATAAACATACAAGAAGCTTATGGAACACCAATTAGATGGGACCAGAAAAGAAAATTCTCCTGCCACATAATTATCAAAACAAAGAAAGAATATTAAAGCTGCAAGGGAAAAAAAAACAAGTAACATATAAACACAGACACCCAAACTCTCAACAGAGACTTGAAAAAATAGAAGGGCCTGGACACATATCTAGCAGCTTCTAAAAAACCACAGAAACCAACCTAGACTACTATACCCAGGAGAACTCTCAATCACCATAGATTGAAAAAAACAAGGTATTTCAAGACAAATCCAAATTTAAACAATATTTATGAACAAATTCAACCCTATAGAAAATACTTGAAGGAAAACTCCAGCACAAGAACCAAAGTTGGGTCTTTGAGAAAATCAATAAGACAGACAAAGACTCAGCCAAACTAACTAAATGACAGAGTCTTCAAATAAAATCAGAAATCAAAAAGAGAGAGATATAACAACAGACAATGAGGAAAATCTAAGAATCACTAGGTCTTATTTGAAAAGTCTGTACTCCAAAAAATTGGAAAATCTAAATGAAATGAAAATTTTCTAAACAGATACCCCTTAAATTAAGAACAGGTAAACTATTTAAACAGCTCTAAGGAGATAGAAGCAGTCATTAAAAGTCTCCCAACAACAACAACAAAAAAAAATACCCAAAGCCAGATGGTTTTAGCACAGAATTCTACAGCCTTTCAAAGAGCTAATACCAATACTCCTCAAATTACTCCACAAAATACAAACAGAAGGAACACTGCCAAACTCATTCTATAAGGCCACAGTCACCCTAATACCTAAACCACACAAAGACTTAACAAAGAGAATTTCAGGCCAATTTCTCTTATGAACATTGGTACAAAGATACTCAATGAAATACTTACAAACCAAATTCAAGAACACGTCAAAAATATCATCCACCACAATCAAGTAGGCTTCATCCCAGGGATTCAGTGATGGTTCAATATATGAAAATCCATCAACCAATGTAATCCAAATAAGCTGAAAGAAGAAACCACATGATTATCACACTGGATGCTGAAAAAGCCTTTGAAAAAGATCCAATATCTGTTCATGGAAATATCAGATACAGATACAAGGCACATACCTAAACATAATAAAAGTAATATACAGGAAAACAATAGCCAACATCAAATTCAGTGGAAAGAAACTTAAAGTAATCCACTGAAATCAGGGACAAGACTGCCCACTCTCTCCCTACCTATTCAATATAGTATTTGAAGTTCTAGCTAGTGCAATAAGACAACTAAAGAAGAACAAGGGATAAAAATTGGAAAGGAAGAAGTCATATTGCTATTCAAGAATGATATGCTAGTATACATGAGCAACCCCAAAATTTCTACCAGAGGACTCCTACAGTTGATAAACATCTTCAGCCAAGTGGCTTGATACAAAATTATCTCAAAAAAAAAGAAAATAGTATCCTTCCTTTATATAAAGGAGAAAAAAAGTAGGGAAACAACACCCTTTACAATAGTCACAAATAATATAAAATATCTTGGTGTGACTCTAACCAAGCAAGTGAAAGACTGTACAACAAGAAATTCAAGTCTTTGAAGAAAGAAATTGAAGAAGATATCAGGAGATAGAAAGATTCTCCATGCTCATAGATCAATAGGAGAGTGAAAATGGCCATCTTACCAAAAGCAATCTCAAATTCAATGAAATTCCCATCAAAATTCCGACACAATTCTTTACAGAATTTGAAAGAACAAATTCCCAACTTCATATGGAAAAACAAATGAACAACAACAACAAAGCCAGGATAGCTAAAACAATTATGAACAATAAAAGAATGGAGGATAGAGTGGTAGCCAAGGGGGGAATCCCCTTCTCTGAGAATAAGGAGGATGTAATGGGGGAGGAGTTTGTAAAGGTGGGACTGGGAGGAGAGACCAGAGGGGACTGTGATGGAGATGTAGAGTACATTTTTAAAATACAATAAAAAGGGTTTTTTAAATGAAGAAGAAAGAGGAGGAGGAGGAAGGAGAGGAAAAGGAGGAGGAGGAAGAGGAGGAGGAGGGCTCATCTTCAGAGCACCTGGACTTCCAGTCAGTGCTCTCCATAACTCAAGCCTCTTGAGCTCATCATGTACACTGTCTTGTCTCTGTGCCTGGGTCTAGAAACTTTGCCCACCAGAATCCACAAGGTCCCAAGGGAAGGCAAGGACAAAAGGTGAAGGCAGACACTTGCTGTCCCCCTCAGGCTCCTCCACAAGTTTCCTGTGTGGAAATAGGAGGAGCCTCTGCCTGCACACCAAGAGAACACCTGCATACCCTTGGCCGGTCACTACCTCCCTCTCAGAGTGCCCTTTCTTCTGGGAAGGTAAAAGCCCCCCCTCTCCCCAGAATGGGGATGTCTCCCTTACACGAATGAACAAAATCCAACACCAGGCAAGCTCCCCTCATAGTTACCTATGCACATTACACGTAAAGCGAATAGTACCCAGACGGCTGTCTTTAAAGCAGAACAGCACTCTCACTTATTAATGAAGGCAATTACACATTTCTGGGAATGAAAAATAAACTCTAAGTGCAAATATTGAAAATCATCTCCATTATCCCGCCAGTGCCTTTCCTACCCAGGCGTGCAGCAGCTCGCAGCTCCAGGGAGGCAGGAGCTGTGACACCCAGGAGTGCTAATGGCAAGAAGAAACTGAAGGTGTTGAGTTGGCTCCAAAGACCTAGATAAGTTGCTTCCTGCAAAGCTCAGGACCCACAGTGGACCCAGACTGAGGAAGGTGGCTCTCAGACCTCAGATTACCTGCCCTGTCTTTATGGAAAGCTTCCAGATGCACACAGCGTCCCTAGGTAGACAGCCAAGTCACCAGTACATAGACCATACAGCCTGTGCTTTCAGACCCTGGCAGTAAATGAGCTGAAAACTGTGACAGGACAGGCTGCAAGCCTAGAGATGGGTCTCCACTTCAGATTTCACTCTTGACTGTGTAAGATCAGGTGATAAGGGTCACACAGCAAAGACTTTTCACTGGAAGTCTCTTTATGCCTAGGGTAATTATATTAGCCCCCTCCATGGATGGAGACAAAAATCCATCAAATGTCCCTGTGGGTTGTCCTAGCTGAACATCCCACCGTTCTCAGCCCTTTGGAAGCATCATCTTTCTGAAGAAGGCTCTGCATGTTCCACTGGGCTCTATCTATGCCTACCTTTTCTATGCTCTGATGCTGCAGTGGGAATAAAGAGGTATGTAACACCCATATGTTACACCCATCCACCTAGCAGATGGAAGCCAGTTCTAAGGAGCCTCTAGTTATGAAGCCCACACTCTGCTCTTAGCAGTGACATAAACATGCAGTGAGACAGGCTGAATGCTGGGAGGATTCATATCCCATAGCTCCGGGTCTGGACCAGAGACCACTTGCAGCCCAGCAGCCCTGCATCTGGTCCCTGTAAGACTTCCAGCCTCAATTTCTCTTGGGTGAGGTTCTGAGACCAGAGCAACCAGCTTGGAGGAACAGGCCCCACGAGTCGCAGGGGACTTGCAG
>NW_022196914.1:31466080-31480932 GCF_008632895.1 Mastomys coucha | reverse complement strand
AGCCTAAATATAGCTATCTCCTAAGAGGCTCTGACAGTACCTGACTAACACAGATGTAGAGGCTCACACCCATTCATCGATCTGAGTACAGGGTCCACAGTGAAGGAATTAGAGAAAGGACCAATGGAGCTAAGGGGTTTGCAGCCCCTTAGGAGGAACAACAATATGAACTAACTAGTACCCTCGGAGTTCCCAGGGTCTCAACCACCAACCAAGGACTGAACATGGAGGGGTCAGATTGTTCAGGCAGCATGTGTATGGTAGAGGATTGCAAAATCAATCATCAATAGGAGGAGAGGACCTAGGCCCTTTTAAGGTTCTGAGTCCCGGTGTCGGGGAATGCCAGGGCCAGAAAGTGGGAGAGGGCGGGGTGGCAGGCATGGGGAAGGGGGAGGCAACAGGGGTTTGGTTTTGTTGTTTTTGTTTGTTTCTTTGTTTTTTGGAGGGGAAACTGGGAATGGAGAAATTCGCATGTAAATAAAGAAAATATCTAAAATTAAAAAAAAATAAAAAAAAATTAAAAAAAAAGACTTCTAGCCTACACTGTGTGTGGACTTTGCAAGAACAGCAGCTGAACCTGCTGAGGACAGGGACAGTAATGGTGGGGAAGAGGTAGACCACTGAGTGAGTGATTTATCAAGTTATTCCTTCCATGATCTCTATGAGGAGGCTGGATTTGTGTCAGCCTCCAAAATTCCATGCTGCTGTCTCTGAAGTGTTCCCAAAATGAAACAAAGGGGTCTATACTGATCAAGGGGGACACCTGGCCACTCCAATTCTCCCCTCTATGTCCCCTCCTTACCTCAGCCTTTGCACAGTGGAAAGGACTCTGGGAAACAAGCCACCACCAGCTAGATGTCAATATGTCTACATTTACTGCAAGTGGTAAATTCATCAGGAAGGATTTAGAGCTGGTTTATCATGTGATAACAAAAGAGAGGGATAATCTCTCTGAGCTTCCTTCATTTTCAATTTGCATATGATATTGGGACCCAAATTAATCTGCAAATAAAAGCAATATAAATGTAAAGCTGTGATATTTACTTAGATTTAAAAAAAAAAAGATCATGAATCTCCCATGTCTCAGACTTGATGAATTTTCCAACGTGTCATAAAACTTACATTTCATGACTGATTGAGAAATCAGACTTCTTTTGCCCTACTGTGACTTCATCTGGGTTAGGATCAAGGCTAAGACATAACACATTCTGACTTTTAAACTTAGTTGTCATTAACAAAAGTCATTCTCTTCGTAATGGCTATTAAAAAATGAGAACTTTTTCTGTTCATTAACACAATATCCTAAATGCAGAAGAAAAAATAAATCCATCCTTAAGGATTGAATGCTTTCCCTAACCTAAATCGGTGGTTGACTGCAGAAGAGGCATGTTTGCCCAACCCAGTGGGGCAGCCACATACATGAGTTCACAGTTCATTGTCACAGTGGTTGTGACTATGTGCACAAGACCTGGGCAAGCTCAAACCAGACCAAATCTCACTGTGGGGAGGGAAGGTGGGCCGGAAGTCTACCTCCAGCTGAGGATCTATTGGCAGTTGATGGTTGCTGAATGAGTGAGAACAAACCATGCTCCATCCAAGCTAATCAGCAGCAGCAATGGGGCTTGATGGGGAAGGAGATGATGATAGAGAGGAGAAGGAGCAAGAGGACGAGGAATAAGAGAAGGAGTATCAGGAGCCAAAATGGGACAAGCTAATAACAAGCAGATGATCATCCTGAAATAGCCTGCTTCAGATTATTGTATAATCTGCGACAGGTGCGCCCTTATTAAGCAAGCCTGTAAGGGATTCATTTTAGGAAAGATTAATATGCTTTTCCTGTTATTATTATACATATATAATAATCACTAATTAATAGCACACCCCTTTGGAGCAGATCTCTGCAGATTCACGAAAATGTACTGTCTTATAGTGATGTTATACAGATGAATAAATGACTTAAGACTTTATGATGATTCTATAAGAATTCCTAAAACTATATCAGTGATTATTAAGCTCATTTATAGTGGGACTGCTATTAGGTCCTTTTCTGATAGTCAAAACTGTGATGAGAATTCTGCCAATCTCCCAAGGGTCACCAGTTAATTGCTCTTAGATGGTTACCAGACTTTCTCCTACTCAGAGCACATTCCAAGAGGCTGTAAAACAATTAACCAAAGGTCATAAAAAGGGGACTAGTGATTTATTATAGGTACTAGGACAGAAGATAAAATATTGAGTGGGTTTATCTATACAAAACTTCACTAATAACTTATTTATGGTTTTAAACTTTTGGTGAACCTGTAGAGCTGAGACAGGTGATGGATGTTCAGCTAGATAATTACTCCTAATTGTATACATGTAAACATTCTCTGTTGCAATCTTCTATTTCAATTTATGATTTTATTTTTGTGTGAATTTTTGATGAACTTTTTAACATGTGATCATGTACTCTGAAAGATGTTTAAGGACTGAGGACAAAGAGATGAGTCAGAACTGGGGACTGAGGTGAGAAGAACTGAGCTGAGAGAGGAACTGAGCTGAGAAGTTTTTAGACAGAACATTTTTTAAATTAGAAGTAGTATGCAGAATGGAATAACTAAGAAACTATAGGTAACATAAAATACTAAGAGGGCAATGTGCAAAAAGCAGAGGGAAAGAGGAAAAAGAGAAGATGCTGCAGAGAGCAGAAGGAGCGGGCAGGCTTCTCCTTTCCATGGGACAGAACAGGTCCCACAGTGAGGACAGGGCAGGCTTAGTCTTATTAAAAGTAACAAAGCTATTTTTCTTACAAACATGGGTTTAATTCTTTTAGCATTAAAAGGGTAGAAGCCTTTTCTTTCTCTATGTAATAAAGATTGGAGCTCCATTTTTCATCCAGAATGAGTGAGTTCTTTCTGCACTGGTCCTTGGTCTTTTGCTCCATATGCATATGTAAGTATGGATGTGTGTGTAAGAGTGTAATTGTGAGAATGTATGCATGTGTGTGTATAAGTATGTAATTGTAAGAATGCATGCAAACTAGGCCAAATGGAAATGTATAATGAATTTGAATGGAAAGTATAAATGAATAAATGAGCATGTATGAATCTGTATATGACTGTGTGAGATTATGCATATTTACTTAAGTAAAAGTTTTTCCTTTTGTGAGTGTTATATTCTTCTCCTGGTTCAATAGAAGTTTATTGCTCCAAACTTCCCCCTAGCCTGACAAGCAAGAGGTATCTGCACAATGGGGAAAAGGCTCTAGCAATTAATCCTTTACTTAATCTCCTGTTGCTTTAGGATGAGGTGCTAAGTGCCAGAAACTGCAGTTTCTGGCCTCAGAGGATCACAGAAGGCAGGTCAGCTACAATAGCATAGTAACTTAGACTTACATAAGTAAACTTTATTATACAGCAACCCTAAATTTCTCGTAAGACAAAGTCTTACCCCAGAGTCTCGTAAAACAAAGTCTTGCCCTCCACCTATGCTTTTCCTTCTCTGCTGCCTCAAGAAAGAAGAACATTCCTCCCTGCACCGGGGCTTCCCCGCCCCCTGCAGAGGAGCAAGAGGAGGAGGAACAAAAGGAGGAGGAGCAAAAGGAGGAGGAGCAAAAGGAGGAGGAACAAGAGAAACAGGAGGAAATGATCACAAAGGGATGGATAGGGAAGAGAGGATGATCTGGGAGGAGCTAGGGGAGGAGGGTGAATATAATCAAAATGCAATGAATAAAATTCTTCAAGAGCTAATGAAAAGGCTCCTTACTCAACTAGAGAAAGGTACAGGAAAGTACCTTGGAGTAGGGACACATACTCTGCAAATCCACCGCTGCCTATGGCAGTGTGTAATCTGTGTGACTGTACCCTGGCAGGCTGGGTGCTGCCCACAGCTGTGGACCTCTGTATGGTCTGGAAGCAAGCTAAGTAGTATTGTTTCTGCCTGAGCTGATACTGTGAATTACTTGAATTGATAGCTACAGGAAGGCTTTTGCTCATCTCAAATACAGAAAAGCTAGAAAGGTAATCCTCATATATTATTTGTGTTCCCTGAAGAACTACTATGTATCACTTAGTCACAGTAAAAGCTGTCTTGTGAGGGTAAAGGTGCAAAGAGAAAGCAGTGAGTCATGAAAGGTCTTAGAAGTGACCACCTGTCCTGGTGATGCACCCGCCTGCTTTTGGAGGGATCCAGGGTCAGCCTGCTTCCACAGCCCTGTGTGCAGACATGCTGATAACCAGACAGGAAGGCATTTCTCTTTTAAATGTGACTTGCTGTGGCTCCACATATGGAGGTAAAGAGAGATTAGTCTATGCTTATAATAATAAATACACAGAATGTTTCATTCTGTTTATGAATGTTTGCCTAGGTGAAAGTAAAGGGGGCTTTTGAGTCATTCTAGACTTTTGACTCTTTGGTCTTAATGACACTGTGAATCACTGAATGCTCCTTTTTGATATGACTACATCAAGCACAGGATGTGACCCAGCCTTTGAACGTCCTGAGTCCCTAGGATGGATTTGTTGAGTTTCTAGTTGCTATATACCAAACACATCCCAACACACACACACACACACACACACACACACACACACACACACACACTTGCGCACACACACATTGCTCATTTCTACACTCAAGGCATTTCAATTTCATGAGAAAATTCCCCATATCTACAGAAGTAAAGTGTTATTAATATAATAGTGCTACTCTGTTTTGTGTGGCTGTACTAAATTTTAACAGTGATTTGAATGTGAAATGTCCCCCATGGAGTTAGGTATGTGAATGTTTAATTCCTGGGAGATATCACTGTTTTGGAAGGTTGCAGGTCCTTTACGACATAGAGACTTTCTGTCCATTCTGCTCATGCTGGCAGCAGATGCAATGTGACCAGTTTCCTCACAGTCCAACTGCCAGGCCTTCCCTGTCTTGAGGAACTGTAGTCCCTTGAGCTAAAAGTCAAAACAAATACTTCCTCCCTTAAATTGCTCATTTACAGGTCCTTGGCCACAGCAAGGAGAAAACACACTAAGATCCATGGGTTGTTGAATGTGCCACTAGATGATTAGTGAAGAAGAACCTAGAGGGACAGGATGCATACTACACGAAGTACCTACAGCTCAGGACTGTAGGCAAAGGAGACCATGCAACTGCTCCATGTGGTTTGGCTGTGTATTCCTCTTGTTGGCAGAATAAAATGACATCATCCATTTATAAAACATTTGTTGCAATACTAAGAAACAAATGTCCTTTGGCATAAGGAGAGAAGCTAACATTTGTGAAGATACAAACACATTCCTGAACTTTGTCCAGCTTATGTTAAGGAGGTTACTTATATAAGTTACTCCTGGGCTTACTGTGACAAGAGGGCACAAAATGGAAAAGGTAAAGACAATAGACACCTAGCCCCCAGCTTGAGAAATGATACAATTCAAGGTCACATGAACCTAGTGGGTCCAACCCCTTGCCCTTGGTCACTACAGTACGTCCTATGGTTGTGTGTATAGAGGAGACCTCAACTCTGTGCATGTTTCCACAGCTGAGTGTTGCAACCATGAGTGCTGCTTTGTAGAGCTGTGGCTGCCGTTGCTCCGGCTCTTACCCTACATATTATATAATATGTTGTATTATACAGCTTCATTGAAGCGTAACTTAAATGAAATAGAATTTCCCCAACTTAAGTGTTGTTTGGTGAGTTGCAATTGTGCAGTTACCACAGGGATCAACATTTACAGCATTCAAGTCACCCAAAAATTCCCTTTGCATGCACGTCATAGAAGCCAGGAATGGGAGGTGAGGACTACCATCCATCAGACAGACTGAGTCAGTGAAAGCTTACAGCTAGCCACATTGTAACAGAGAAAGATTAATGCTTCCTTCTTAAAACCACCAGCAGTACACTTGACTACTGTTGCCATTTCTGTTCAACATCAAGTAAGACAGCAGTTCTCAACCAGTAGGTTGACACCCATTTTGGGATCAAAGGACCTTTTCACAGCGATGATCAAAGACCATCAGAAAACAGAGATACTTACATTATGATTCACAACATGACTCAAAGTGGAAGTATGAAGTAGCAACAAAAATAAGTTTATGGTTGGGGTCACTACAACATGAGGAACTTCATTAAGTGGTTGCAGCTTTAGGAAGGCTGAGAACCACTGGAGTGAGATGTACTAGTTGCTACAGTAAGACAAGGAAAAACTTAGACAAATCAGAGAAGAAATAGTAAAGATTTGCAAATTACATAATTGTACATGCAAAAAGCTCAAACTAATAAAAGAACTACTAGGAAAAATTAAGTAAAGGTAAAAGACTGCAGAATACACATTTCACATAAAAATATTTAACTATCATATTTCTGTCTAGGTAGCCAAAACCCCCAAATTTATATCTGAATGTGTAAACTTTAAAGAACAAAAAGCATAAGGCTTACATCACCTTTTAAAAAGCAGTTTCCTATTATGTCATAAAGATTAAGAGTGGCTCAGTGCCTTAATAATAGTCATACAGGATATCCTGGAGGAAATTCTATTTGACCTTAAAAGAGAACATCTAGATTAGGGGTGCTAGGTGTTACAAAGATCCCAATGAATCACATTAGCTCTCAAGAGTGACCAGGTCTTCCGTACACCAACGTCTGTCTTTACTAGTTCCTTAGCCCTGTTCTATCAACAGCTCTGGCAGGTGCTCCCATACTGTGGCCAACTGTCCTTAGGTACATAAGAATTTATATTTGGCAATTTATTTTAAAGATTTATTTATTATTATAAATGAGTAGACTATAGCTGTCTTCAGACGCACCAGAAGAGGGCATCAGATTTCATTATGGGTGGTTGAGAGACACTATGTGGTTGCTGGGATTTGAACTCATGACCTTTGGAACTCATGACTTCTCACCCGCTGAGCCAACTCACCAGCCCATATTTGGCAATTTTTATGCTGTAATTTCCCCCTTATCACTATGAAACTCCTATTTTCACATTTTTGCTTTTTTTTTTCCTTTTTAAAAAGATTTATTTATTTTATGTATATGAGTACACTGTAGCTGTACAGATAATTGTGAGCCATCATGTGGTTGCTGGAATTGAACTCAGAGCCTCTGCTTGCTCCAGCCCCTCTCGCTCCAACCCAAAGTACACTGCTGTCTTCAGACACACCAGAAGAGGGTATCAGATCTCATTATGGATGGTTGTGAGGCATCATGTGGTTTCTGGGATTTGAACCCATGACCTTCAGAAGAGCAGTCAGTGCTCTTAACCACTGAGCCATCTCTCCAGCCCTCACATTTCTGTTTTATCTGAAGTTTAAATGGCTATCCTGCCTCTCCTGTGCATTATGTTTGCGTGTTTTGTATTTTCATAGCACATCTGTATGTCCCTGACTTTAAAGTGCTTCTCTCCTGCAGCACATATAGCTTTCCCACTTAGCAAAATAATTTATAACTGCTTCATCATTTTAACCTCACACTTCAGGGATGCTCATGGAAGAGTATTCTATTGCTGTGTACCTCAGATCACTTTATAGTGTCCTGAAGTAACAGATGTGTAATAGATTGAAACGATTATCCCCTGAGCACTGGCCTAGATTAAAGCAATATTCACTAAATATAGTTTTCATGAATGTATGTATGTAGTATGTTTGACATTTCTCATGTACCAGTCAACATGACAAGTACTTCACATAGTAAATGATTTAATCTCCATACAAGAAGACCACAAGAAGAAGAAAAATATATCATGTTCTTCTCTTAGAAATGGGGAGCTGTGACATAAAAGAGAAAGTTCACGTGACTAATATTATGCTTGCTGTAATTTGAATTAGCTCATAATTAAATAATATGAACTTCATAAGTCCATGCCTTTTATAGTTAAAATATGTCAGGTTTTGTAAATAATCCTTATATTAATTAATTCATAAAAATCTCTAGTTTCATAAAAATTTCTAATGAATAGCCATTTGTTTTGTGTGCATTCATGAATTCTAATAACTTGAATTAATTAAATTAATTTTCTGGTATAATTGTCTGCATGATGCTTATAAATGTCTTGAACTGAAGCTATTTATTTTGTCTTTCTCCTTTTTCCAGCTTACCGTAAGCTTACATTGTTAGCATCTCCAGGTTTATTACTAACGCATTTTATTTGTAAATTATGGCTTTGATATTGAATTATTGTCCTTCAACATTGTTTCATGTTTTCAATATCAAATTCTGTTCTTTATAACACCAATGTTGTTTCTACTGGTTTTTATTTGTTTACTTTTATCTAGATTCCATTGTTCAATATCTTCAGTTTTTGATATTTTACTTTAAACACTTTGTTTCAGTATGCTTCTGGTAAGCATAATATAGGCAGGTTAATAGAGATTCCCTGAGTAACACAAAAACAACAGTAGCCATCCTGGTCTGAACCTTCCCACAGCCACCAAAATACTTTATAAGTGAAAGAGAAAGAAAGGAAGGAAGGAAGGAAGGAAGGAGGAACATAGAAGCATCCATAGCAATAGAGGATGCCACCGCTGCCTGTGTAGAGCAAAACAAACACCAAAACATCTTCAGCCACATGCCTCATGCTTCATGCCTCATGCCCCATGCCCCATGCCTCATGCCTCATGCCTCATGCCTCATGCTTCATGCCTCATGTCCAGACCATTGGGTGGCATTAGTGGATGGGAGACCAGGAAGGAGTCGTGCAAGCTTGTATGCTTGGCTGATCGCTTTACCATGCGTATCTTATAAAAGATCTCTACTCTTACACATTTATACCAAAGTACTTAACAGTAAAGAATGGCCTGTGTATACCCCACAAACATCACAAAAACACTACAGGTGCATAAAGAGGGAAATGATCAAGCACAAGCAGTTAATACTTTGAAGGATCCTTTGGAATGTCACATAGAGCATTCTTTGTAATAATATCCTTAAATTTTTACCAAGTGAACCGCTCACAACAAAAAAGGAGAGCAAACCCATTCATACTCAGTTAACCTACTTGGACTTGATCCCTGTATCATCCCGGAAGCTTGCTAATTTTGGGTGTGCTCTTGCCTTTCCATTTACATAATTCTGCTTCTTTGTCAGCTCACTGCAGTGTCTCTTTTTATCTTCATGTTTCCATATACTTCCCATTCAGAAGAATATGCATTTTGCTGTGGTTTGAATGAAAAGTGTTCCCCAGAGATGCATGGATTTGAGCCCTTGATCCCATGTCGGTGATGCTGTTTGGGAAGGGTTGGGTGGCTTTGTCAGGGGAGGGGCAGGTCACTAGAGGCAGAAGAGCCTCATGATGTGGCTTCGGCTCTCTGGGGTACCTGGCATTTCAGTGGACGTCAGTAATGAACACATTAGTGGTTACACACACATAGAGAGACAAATAAATAGCCAGTCAGAACAGATTAAGTAACCACACACCGATATACATAGGAGGTGGAGATTGCCAAGGATTTGAGGGATGCAAAGTCAACCTGAACCTCCACTAACCCTCCACACAATCTGCTCTCATCAACAGCATGGCCCAGACAGAACCCTTTCTTGTACCTACTTGTCTTTTCAAAATAATATACAGGGGAAAGATGTCAAGCTGCTGAGTCTACCTGGGATGAGGATACTGAAGAGGAAGCTCTGGAAAACCCTGCGCTTACTGACCAGGCTAATCAGTGCTGTCCACCAGGGGGAGAAGTTGGGAAAGCCCAAAGATGAAGACAGTCAGCAGACAACAGACAGGAACAAAAAAAAACAAAAAAACTCAGCCACCAGCAGTTCTTAATCCTAGATCCAATCTGCACTTACAGGGAAGTTGTCCCAGCCAAACCAAAGAAAATTAAGTGGAGTGCATCTCAATAAATTAAATGGGATTAAAACAAAGGCACAGAATGCTGCAGCCATCTCTAATTTGGGGGCATAAAAGAAAAAGGAGAGGGGATCTTAATGGGGTTCCCACAGCCATTAGAGTAGGAAAAGCCATTTCCATAAATTATGGAAATGGGTGCTAGTCTCAAGTGCATCCTATTTTCATATTGTTTTGCAGTCTTAATGACATAGGCTATTTTTGCAACATCTGTTTTTGGGGACCCCCCCTTTCCTCCCACACTTCATTAGAAATTCTGCAGCTATCCTTTATGAGTCACTCCTGCTGGGAGACGGATGGTGTGCCATTGTGTGACTGCGCAGGCCATGATATGAAGTTGAAATGGCTTTTCACGGAGTATGTTCTAGCGTGGCCCTGGACAAGTGACTGGATTGTGCAATACTGAGAACAGCATGCTTCATACTTGGGCATGCATGACATGTTATCTAGGCAGAAGCAGAAGGTTGACTTTCTCAGGGTCTGGGAATGGGGATTCACTGCGTTGACCATTTCCAAGCAGTGGTGTTCATTTCAGGTTCAGGTACAGACTGTGCTTGAGAAAGTCAAAGAAAATTCTGAACTTATTGCCCATGGCAACGGCACTGAGTGTCTTCAAACAACAACATCCACAGAAATTAAACCCCAGCTATTAAATAAGGCAAAGCAGGGTAAACAGAAATCATGACAATCCTCCAAGGCTCAGGACTCTGTGATCTGCAGAGACAGGCCACTGATCATGGTGGCAATCAGGGAGCTCCACACTAGTCTTATGATGAAAAGTAAGTAAGAAAAGGAGGGAAGAGGAGAAAAGGGGAACAGAGAGCAAAGAAGTGTAGGAAGCACAGTTGAGGAGGAAGTACTGGTGTGGAGGGCACATTGGAGAGGAGGGAGCACAGGTGAGGAGGGATGTGTCCTGCCATCATCCTGCCATCCCTCTCCAGCACAGGAACCACTGGCCCTCAGGGAAGACTCTCTATAGGATCACAAAGAAAACACCTACCATGTGAGATATGCTTGCATGCCTTCTTCCATTTGTGATTTTTAAATACTGCATTTTCAAATGAATTTTATGTACATTCATGTCGTTACATGAGAGGATCCACTTTTCATAGTGTATTATACAAATCTAACTTCAAAAGAAAAAAATTGGGAATCATATGAATTTTTTGATCTCTAAAACTGTGTGACCCTTGCACTACTGACTATAGAACATTTATAATAGGATTGAAATGGTATGTGCCTGGCTATGCAATGTTTGGTTGATGTCCCTGGGAGACCTGCTCTTTTCTGAGGGAAGGCAGAGTGGGGTGGATCACAGGATGAGGGAAGTCAGGGAGAGACTGTGGAAGGGAGAAAGGAGAAGCTTTCATTGGGATGTAATATAGGAGAGAAGAATTTTAAAACAAACACAGTTAATCCAATGGATCTACATTTCTAGAAAAATATCAGAAAGGGAAAACAGTGGTTTTCTGAGACACCTAAAAATAATAGAAAAGGAAAAAGAGAAGAAATTCACCCTTACCCTTCTTCTGTCCCATGCCCTATTTCTCTGCTTCTGCTTCCTTCCCATATATTCATTCATCTTGGTTTTCATTCTCCTGTGCACAGGGCAGGAGCATGCTCATACCCACACACACACACACACACACACACACACACACACACACACACATATACATACATGTACACACACAGAGACATACTCAGAGATAGACATACACATACACACATAACCACAAACATATACACACATACATGTACACACATGTACTGATACACACATAGACACACAGAGGCATACACACAGACACACATACTCAGAGACAGACACATATACATGTACAGACACACATATAAATACACCCAGGCATACACAAAAACATACACACAGACACACACATACACATGCACAAACACATATACACACTGACACACACACATAGACAAACACATGTATGTACATGTACAGACACACAGAGACATTCACATATACACTGACACACACAGAGACAGACACATACACATAAACACAAATGCACACAATAATAAACACATGTAGACAAAGACACACACGGAGACACACACACACAAACACACATGTACATACACATTCCATCCCTAACTCCCCTTGTCTGATGTGTCATAATGCCCCCAGCTTGGATAGCTGTTCCCAGTGTTCACAGAAAGCACCAGTCTCTGAGGGAGCTTCAGTAAAGAAGAAAGAATTAGACATTGTTTCTAGGCTTGATTCTAGCATGACCATCTTGTCCTTCTAACCTGGCTCCCATACTGTTTCCACCTAACAATGGTCCTTATTATGGACACAGGCAGCTCAAAAGTGAAGTAGCTGTTTGTAACCTGCAGCAAACTGGATCTGCCAAGCAATTGATATCTCTGCCTCCTCGTTTCGTTTGATCCAGGCATGCTGCTGAGTTGAGTGGTTCTGATTCCATCTCCAGATCAGCCAAAAGGGCCACACTGGGAGTGACACAGAAAGGCCCAGGGAATGACACAGGTCACTTAAGTCTGATATTCTCAGTGACCTAGGAAACAATGTTAGCTCTTGAGATCCTCTGCTATTAAACATGAGGAGAAACAGGAGGTGCCTCCCCTACTGAGCGGCTGTCACTTTCTAAAAAGCATCAACAAATCAAATGCTTAGAGCTAAATAGCTACCGGGGATATAGCACTAAACAACACCATCACAAGAGGAGACAACCTCCCTGCTGTCACAGAACCATTTTGAAAATTAGAAACTAAGGAAAATGAACCACCACTCATAGTTCCTAATACAGTAAGTGGTCAATAAATCCTGAAAATGAGGTGTGTGTGTATGTGTGTGTGTGTGTGTGTGTGTGTGTGTGTGTTTGTATTCTGCACAACCCACTGCCCCCTCTGTGCACACACACGCGAGCACACACACACACACACACACTTATTTCCTCCAGAGGTCCACAAATTCCTTGGAGACCTGACAAATCTGAACCTCTGGCACTGATTCCTGAACAGAAGACACTGAACCAAACTGTGCCCACACTAGGACTAGAGCCCACAGACAGACAGTAGCTGTCCCTGGCAGATGTCCAGGAGCTTTAATGCCTCTGCAGGGGAGCAAGTTAGCTGTTTTAAAGGTAGTACTGAAAACCAATATGTGTCTTTTCAGCAAAGATGCTCAGTGACTACAGTTGAGGTATCTTGAGATGTGTATTTAAGAAGTTGGAGCCACTGCATCTTTTGACATCAAGTAGCAGCTATCTAAAACGGCACTTCTGCAAGTGGCTGACTATCTATACCCCCACCTCTTCTCAGTATCCTTCCTGAAGCCCTTAGTAACATCAGCCTGCATCTGATGTAGTTAAGAAGTCTTGTGTTCTGTTTTGTTAACATGTTTCCATGAGCTGATTGCAACAGCCTCTTTTAAGCAGACACTTTGAATTGACTCATTTGGCAGAGTGTCTGAAGCAAGAAACGAGCAAGGCAAAGGTAAACACCCATTTTCTTCCTTGATTTAATTCATTGTGGCTTGAGATTATGAACTCATTTTAAAGAGATACAAAGAGGAGTTTTAAGGAAGACTGGTCTCTGGATTCACCTTGAAACATTGCAATATAACTGCTTAAGATGGAAACATGTGGTCCGCACCTGGTGGTGCTGTTTAGAAAGGCCATGGAACCTTCAGGAGGTAGAAAGTAGAGCCTTGCTAGAGGATGTCCGTTACTGAGGGCTGGCTTTGAGTGGAGTCCTGTTCCACTTCCAGGTCTTCCTCTCTGCTTCCTATTATATAGTAAAATGTGATCAGTCAGCCTCCTGTTCCTGCCACACCACCCCTCCTACAATCCACTCTCTGCCACTGGAACTGTAAGCTGAAATAACCCCCTCTATCCATTTAAAAAAAAAAAGCAAGCAAACAACAATAAAACCCAAAACTTGAGTGTCAGCACTTTTTAAAGCCCACTAAGTAAATGTAACATAAAGCTAGTTAAGTCTGTGGTGATCTGGGGTGTTGGCTCTTCTTCATAGGTGCAATAGGGGACCTGGCTAATGTCTGCACCTCCAGGTCATCACATGACCCTGCTTGGAAACAGAATTGTTACAGATGTAATTAGGTGAGAGAGCATAAGAGTGGAGTAGAGTGGTTCCTAAAGCAATATGAATGTGTCTTTATATATAGGAACTCAGAAGGATATACCTGGAGAACGTAGGATGAAAGTGAGGACAGAGAATTAATTATAATCCAAAGAAAGCCAAAAACTGTCAGCAACCCCTGTTCCCAACACCCGGAAGCTGAAGAGGGTCAAAGCTTTGCCCATGCCTTCTGGCTTTGCTCACAGCTGGACTTCACACTCTAAATTTCTAGAACCTTCAAACAACACTGTGGCTGTTTAGCAACCCATTATGTGGTGACTCCTTATACAGTCCTAGAACACTGATGTGTAAGCATAGCTATGAATTCACAGGACATGCATGTGGAGTGTGCACAAGATACACTTATGCCTACTAACAATCAGTGTGCCCAGGGTTCCCAGAAAAGAGAGAGCGTCCTTCTTAGGCTTACCTGGTAATTGAATCTCACATAATCAAATCTATTTGCGTCACAAATAGGCAAAATACAGTAAGAGTGAAACTCCAAGCAGGAAACCTATAAGGATCATTCTTCCCCTGATTTGAATGTGCAAATAGCATGGGAGCTGTGTGTTTAACTAATTCAGAGTCATAAATGTAGAATGTGCAAAATCTGCAATGCAAAATATTCAAGCTCCAGATGCTGAGTTTATAAAAATTTCTATTGCTTTATAAATTAGAATCCTACAAAGATTCTGCAAGATCCAATATTATCAGACCTATTTCATCTTAGGACCAATTCAGAACCATGTTTTAGATCAACTCATATATAAAAGAAAGGTGATTTCATGTCATTTTTTTTTGTGGATTTTCATTCATTCATCTTTCTCTTTTTTTCTTTTTTAAACTTTTATTGCATTATGATGAGAAAAGTTACATGATTTCAGTTTATCTGAATTTGTTAAC
>NW_022196914.1:31464492-31465034 GCF_008632895.1 Mastomys coucha | reverse complement strand
ATTTCTCCAATTACCAAATTAGAGAGAGCATTGGATGACCATCAACAAATTTCCAATTCCTCATATTAATTGGATTTCAATCGATTAGGGTATGTTGATAATATTAATTTTCAAATTAATATATTAAGAAAAAGTGATTGTCACTTCCTGTTGTTTTTGTTGTAAGAGGTGGAATTAGGTTTGTGGGATTTATTGAAAGATTACCTTCTTGCTTCTTCTAGGGTGTAGTTTTGCTCCTCATGTTGATGTTTTCCATCTGTTATCCTTTGTAGGGCTGGATTTGTAGAAAGATACTGTGCAAATTTTGTTTTGTCATGGAATATCTTGTTTTCTCCATCTGTGGTAATTGAGAGTTTTGCTGGGTATAGTAGCCTGGGCTGGCATTTGTGTTCTTGTAGGGTCTGTATGACATCTGCCCAGGATCTTCTAGCTTTCATAGTCTTTGGTAAGAAGTCTGGTGTAATTCTGATAGGCCTGCCTTATATGTTACTTGCCTTTTTTCCCTTACTGCTTTTAAAATTCTTTCTTTGTTTAGTGCATTT
>NW_022196914.1:31438884-31463933 GCF_008632895.1 Mastomys coucha | reverse complement strand
GAACTCCTCAGAGTCAAGCTGTATCTGTGATCCTGTGATTCTGGGATCCTGGGATGCTGGGCTTGTTAAACCACCTGGGAGTGTGGCTTTCTCTGTGTGTTGTGGGGGCTGCCCAAGGTCTGCTCAGAACACTAACCCAGACAGACCGGAAGGAACCAGAGTCAGTGGCTGGCAGAGTTCCTGTGTGCCTGGTCCTACTAGTCCCAGTTACTCACCAGTGTTGGGACAGATGTTGGTTCCTGCTTACCTCTGATCCTGGGTGTATCAGAGTGCCTGGAAGTGGAGCTTCCTTTGGGTATTGTGGGAGTGGCTGCACCCAAGGTCTGCTCTAGACCCCAGCCCAGATAGACCAGGAGGAACCCAAGTCACTGGGCTGGAAGAGTTCCTGTGTGCCTGGTCCCGCTGGTCCCAGTTACTCCTAGTGTTGGGACAGATGTTAGTTCCTGCTCACCTCTGATCCTGGGTGTGTCAGAGCGCCTGGGAGTGGAGCTTCCTCTAGGTGTTGTGGGACTGGCAATTTCATGTAATTTTTAAAATAACCAGCAGCCTTCAGTAAAAGACATCTTCCATGAGAATCTCTTTTGTTATTGTTGAGCATTTAAACAAACTTCCACTGTTTTTGAATAAAATGGTGACTACTTTGGGGAAATTAAAGTATTTTCCTCAAAAGGTAGATTAACATTTCATACAGTAGTTGTACTTACTATTTGAAATGGATTTTATCATATTACTGACACATCATAAATTAAATATTCAAATCCCAATAGATTTATTTTACAGTATCTGCTGCTCTGGTTTTCTAAACATATTATTTGAGGGAAGGAAGGTACTAGAATAGTTAAGAAAAAAATCAGGTGAAAGTACTTCAAGATATAGGTGAGGGGTGAAGAGATATCCCAGTTACTTAAGTGCTTGCTAGACAAGCATGAGGGCCTGGGTTCAATTTCCAATATCATATAAATAAATAGCCATGTTCATGATACATGCCTAGCATGCCAATGTTGGGACAGAAACTTCTGAAAATCTGATTTCTAGTTTATAGAGGATGAAACCCTAGGGGTGGGAACCAACCTTGTAGCCCAATTTAAGCTGTATCCAGGGGCAATTCTGTACATGTGAGAGTCTTCTGCTACCTGTAAAAAAAAAAATGCATTAATTTGGAGAGATAATAAGAAACAGTAAACATAAAAGATTAAGTCAACCAACATTTGTTAATTTAGATGTGTACATATAGTATACTAATAAATAAAAATGCTGACATCCAAAGATGTATCTAGAGAAATGTGGTATTTCTAGACTGTGTGTGAATTTAACTGATGTGTACAGGAGTTAAGTGACCGTATGGATTGTGAAGTGTGACTGACATGGTGGCCATGGCCCTTCAGGACTTCTGGCACTACTGCCTTTTACACTCCCTTGCTTCAGGAGACTCATTGCCCCTGGATACAGCAGTTCAGTCCTGTAGCAAACACTACATATGACTGAGCAGCTGCAGACCAGCCCTCTAGGCAGACAGACGCCACACATGAACCAACAACTGCAGTCCAGTCCTTTCAGCAAGCACGGATCAGTAGCTGTAGTTCCAATACTAAAGGAACCACAAGGCTCACTAACTGATCCAAGGTGAGGGCATGGAAGTGGCAAGCTGGTGCAGGAACCTCACAAGCAGTTCTTTGGTAAGTTTCTCTCAGGTGTCACCACTAGCGGAGATCAACACCACTATGTAAGGAGAACCAATACATGCCTGTTGTTAGTGAAGAATAGTGAGGCAGAGCAAACCAAACCAATGATCAGTGCTCATCTCTCACTGTCTGTGGGGTCATCTTTAGACTCCATCATGAGTCTTTTCTCATGTTTGCTATATCAAAACATCCTTTCACCTGTGTCTGCTTGAGGAAAACATTTTCCCATGTCTGCCTCAGCAAGACAACCTTTCACCTGTATACCTCAGAGAAACATCATTTGACTGACTTTCCAAACAAATCAAGTTTCCACTTCAAAGAGATATTGTCAAGAAGGGCAATAAAGTTCACATCAGATGTTCTCTATTATAGGCTTAGACTTAGGGTCTCTGCTTTCCTGTGTTATCACTTTCTTAGTCTGTGACTATTCATTAACTATATCTGATCTGATTCTAATGTTGGACAATTTCTTGAAGACATTTTAAGGATTCTTACTCCAGCTCTGAAACTGGTTTTCTACATTCATAGAATATTCTAGTTCCTATAATGGGTGATCCTCCCATGGTTTGCATCATCTACATCTCTTCACTGAGGCCCTACTATGTACGAAGAGCTTGAGTTGATGTTAGAAGGCAGGAAGTTAAACACAATGAGACTATTCCACTCAGCTTGTGGTCTGCTAAGGAGCTGAGAAATCATTCAGGAAAGTACAACCTAAGGTCAAGAGTGGTAAATCTCTGTGGAAACATGTACAAATGACCTTCAATTTGAAAGAATATAGAGAATTAAAGTAAAGAAAAAAACTGGGACTGTTGGCTGTCTTCTTGCTCCTGCTCCTCATTTTTCTAATCCATAGGCCTGAGCATATCTTGAGAAGTTCTGTAGCTCTGGAAAATGATCCTGCCTCCAGGGTCCTGTGTTCAGCACAGGGATGTTGTCTATGCCATGCATGCAGGAGTAGCAGAAACCTGAGGGCAGCTGTCAAGGTGGGTGATTAGCCAATCAAGGCTAACCAGGTCATGTGAAAATGTTAGGACAGAGCCATTTACTTTCTGCTCATTAGGACTAATAAGTTTTACAGTAGTTGGCCCTGATCTTGGGGTAAAGCAAAAGTCTATGAAGAAATGATCATACAAGAAATAGAGTCTTTCCATGGGGCTAGAGATAGGGCTGAGTGAAGCTCTATTCTCCTTCTGAATTTCTCATCTGCTCAGCTACTCGAGCCAGGCAAGGCAACATTTCCAATAAAAGTCAATAGTAAATGATTGGAGATTTTACATCAAATTCTGTGTGTATTATAATTACTCAACCCAGCCATTATCTAGATAAAGCTACTACAGAAAATACATAAAAGAATTTAAACTGGCAATTGTTTCAATAAAACTTTATTGATGAACAGTGGAGTCTATGTTACTTGGGATTTTCATAAGTCAGGACACATTGTCTCTCTTTGCCTTATTTCAGTCTTTTAAAAAATGTAAAGTTAGGTTTGGGTCATTGACTTTACAAAAGTGCACATGAGTTAAATTTGTCTTGTAAGCCTCAGTCCACTGCCCTTTGACCTAAGGCAATGTATTCCTGCTTCTTTCTACATTAGAAGGGGTTTGTCGTGCAATACTGACAACCTAAATGTTGTAATGATAATGAAGAGTCTATGAAACAGAGAATGTTTAAATGGGACTTTCAAGGGTCTGCTGTTTTTGAATATGTAAATACAAATGAAATATATAGAGAGAGATGATAAAGGGTGAAATAGGAAAATGTTCATATTATATGTTGAATGTATTTTCCAGATGATATAAGTCTGTACTAGTCATGCCTCTACAGAAAAACAGAATCAATATATTTATCTGTAATTACTGGGGGAGAGGAGGGCTATCAAGTTGGTTCCTATGGTCTCAGGGGCTGAAAATTCTCACAATGTTCTTCTACAGGCTGAGAGACCAGGACAATTGCAGCTACTCAGCCAGAGAAACCAAAAGCCAAAAGAAGAAAGAAAGAAAGAAAGAAAGAAAGAAAGAAAGAAAGAAAGAAAGAAAGAAAGAAAGGGAGGGAGAGAGAGAAAGAAAGAAAGAAAGAAAGAAAGAAAGAAAGAAAGAAAGAAAGGGAGGGAGAGAGAGAGAGAGAGAGAAAGAAAGAAAGAAAGAAAGAAAGAAAGAAAAGAAAGAAAGAAAGAAAGAAAGGCCACTCGTGTAGCCTTTTGGACTGAGGCTGAGAATCTCCAGGCCCACAGTTGCCCCTGATGTCAGAACCTGCAGGTGGTAGCCAACGGGGATGATCACAAAGAACATGCTCATGCAAGAAAACTCATGGCAGGCCAAGAATGGCCTTCATTTTCCAATGGTCCTAACCCATCACCCACACTCATGTGATGGCATGTTTGCCAGTCTTCCCTGGTATCAATTTACAGACACATTCAGAAGAAAGGTTCATCAATTCCCCATGCTTCCTTTGTCTGTGAGATGGCTAGAACAGCTATTTCAATGACCATAAAACTTGGGCAAACACTGATTCCTGCGTCTTAGAAATCCAGTGTCTCTTAACATTTTATATGTAGGATTAACATATTGCATGTTCTGAGCTGTAATGGATTAGTGCCAGTTCGGCTCTGTTGATGGAACTTCTTCAAGTAACCAAGCATAGAATCAGGAAGTCAGAGAGGGAAGAAGCCTGGGAAAAGAGGGACTTTACTTTCAAGGAGATACAGAGAAGGAGGAAAAAAAACACAACCAGAATTTTTTGGGCATTCATGGACAAAAAGGGAGACGTAAGCAGTGGATGAAGGTGAGGTAACTATGACAACAGAAGAGGAAGGTGGGAAGCAGGAGGGAGGAAGAGTGAGAAAGAAACATCAGAGAGAAACTCGGTACAGCAAAGGCACTGGCTGGAGGAAAAGGAGAGCCCAGAGGCAGAATGAGATAAGGCAGGGCACTACAGAAGGTCACATACTGGTCCTTCAATCTCAATGAAACAAGGGGAGGGAACAACTTTCCAAATAGAGGAGGTCAGAGGGCTGAGCAGGGCTATGGAGAAGATGAGGCATGAGGGGATGCATCATTGAGGTAAGTACAGTGTCCGTCTGTGGCTGTTTGAACAAGGGTCTCTGTTCCGACAGCTGCGCAGTGGATCAGTAACCCTCCACCCCAGCAAACATATCTCACTAGACAAAGACGCCAATGTGCCTTCTACACAGTAATGCTCAGTAAATATTATCTAATCTTTCCCCTTCCACCCACATCCATTTTGTCTCCTTCTTGCCTAATTTTTTGCATTCAGTCTTCTCCTCTGTGGAGAAGAAAAGGGTTGGGAAAGCTGCAGTTAGCAATATGCAGGCAGAAATTCATGAGCTCTGCTTCTTGTCTCATCTTCCAAGCGACGCTTGGATTGCACTCTGATTCCCAGTCCCCTCCCTCCATGTGCTATACAGCGAGGTCTTCTGTAGAACCGTAGTTGGCTAGCACAGCCTTAATTACTGCTGAGAACATTTTGACGATCATCATTTGTCCCAAGTAGCCAGCACAGATTTCAGATGAGAATGAGCCTCATCTAAGAATTGTGTCTACACATCTTGTCTTCCAAAAAAAAGGTAATGAACACAGTCTACATCATTAGCAGTTAAATGCTGTGTGGGGTGGATGGAAGCCAACATCCATACAGAGAGCATACATCTTACTGGCTTCATTCCAAATGAAGAAAATACAGAGCAATGTTGGCCAGACTGGCCGAAGATTTACTATTCCACCAAACCATCCCTTTGTCCACTGGACCATGCTGAAGCTCTGCTCTGTATTATTAGATGAAAAATAAAATATGAAAAATCAGTCAGTCTGCCTTGCACTGTCCAGCTTGGGATGGAATACATTCTTCTCTGCCATGTGCAGTGGTCTAGCTTAGGATTCTTCTCTTGGCGATTAAGACTCCAAGACCAGTGATTCCAACATGTTTTCTCAAGCTGCTATTTGCAGGGAACAGAGCAACATATGGTCTGGTCTGTATGTAGGATGGGTCCAGGCGCCAAAATTGGGCTGGTTTTTATACAATAAGCACTAAATCTGATCGACTGTAATAGCGTGACAATGCTTTGAAACACCAGCCTTGGTTTCTGCGTGTTTGCCACACTCCTTAGCATTCTCTGTGGAAAGAAAGTTCAAGAACAGAACATCCTTCACATCTCTTATCCATCCCTAGCAGACCATGCTGCAGGCCTGCCAGTGCTATTGGTACATAGGCATCTACTGCTACAGGCTTCATACATTGCTTCAGATTCTTTTATAATGTGTTCCCAGCTGAGGACCATGAAGCTAGGCCAGGAGCCAGGTTCTGATGTGCAAACTTCTGGAAAATCTAATTAGCCCAGATAAAATATGCATTTGAGATATGGGCCTTGGAAATATGCTTTATTTTTGGAAACTCAGCAAGTAAATATAAAATTCGGTTTTCATGCTACAAGTTTAGCACTAAACAAAGCACCTATTTCTTCATGAAAGAGTTTCTGAGGAGGTGGAGGCAAAGGAGAAGATGAACACTCCTAAGCAAATTAAAGCAGGCTGCCTGGGATGAAACAACTTGCTCTGGTGGGAAGTCCCCCACCCCCAAGCTATTTGATGTGAGCGGAGTCTGAGCACAGACCTAGGAGCTCATTTAGTCTGGATTCAGCATGTGGCAGAGAGGGAGACTGCAATCCCATCGGGAACCTAAAGTAAGTAACTTTGCAATGGTAATTGTCTCAAACATCTAGAAACAGGGAAGCCCAGCAATAATTTTAATTGGCATCCTTTCCAATATAGGGTCCCTATGACAGAATGAAGATATTATCCTATCCAAAAATCACAATATTTTATTTTGCCAGTGAGGAGTCAAATAAGTCAGATAAGCTACAATTCACAGGGTTGCATCAGTAGTATGATTTTCTTTGACTTTACACTGCTTGGTTATTCTTTGCTCTCCTTGGGAGAAAAGCATTCATTTTGAAGACTATCGAGAGTGATCTGTTGAAGTCCATGCTTCCGGATGTTTCACTGAATGGTCCCAGGAGAACATTTTTCTAGATAAGTGGATTGATCGTTGCCATCGTAAGTGCAACTGGGATCCCCTGAAGAGCCAGTGACATCTACTACGGCAATTAAAACAAAGAGACAGTTGGTACTCACCTGTCAGTCTGGGAACAGACATGAAAAGCATTTTGCTTCTTAGATTCCACAGGAACCAGCATCAATCTGGGAGAAGACAGCCCTGATGGAAGAGAGCTTTGAGTCCACTCCTAAGTTCAAACACTGAGGCGCTGTCATCCCCAGCAGGCCTGTATAATTCAAACTTCTCTCAGTGCCATTCCAAAGACCTCAAGACGGAAACAGCCTAAGAGTCCAGCAGCAGGTGGACAAATCAACTGTGGCAAACACAAATAAGGGAATGTCACTCACCCTTTAGAAAGAATGGTGTTGTGACTCAGGCTACATCATGAAGAAACATCAAAAGCACGTTAGGTGAGAAAGTCACACTGAATGTTTCTGTTACGTGAAATGCCTGGTGTCCAACCAGAGAGCACACATGGAGGGACTCATAGCTCCAGCTGCATGTGTAGCAGAGGATGGTCTTGTCGGTCATCAAGGGGAGGAGAGGCCATTGGTCCTGTGAAGGCTCGATGCCCCAGTGTAGGGGAATGCCAGGGCCAGGAAGCAGGAGTGGGTGGGTTGGTGAGCAGGTGAATCAGGGAGGGGATAGGGGATTTTAAGAGGTGAAACCAGGAAAGGGGATAACATTTGAAATGTAAATAAAGAAAATATCTAATAAAAAAGAAAAAAAGAAAAGAAAATGCCCAGTGTAGATAGGGAAGCAGAGTCAGAAGCAGGTGGGAGGAGTTGAGAGAAACATAGTGACAAGGAAGAGACTTCTAGGTATTCAAGTTTCAGTCGGAATGGTGGGGGTGGGGGTTAGTTTTTGGAACTAGACAGAAATAGTAGCTGCACATGACTGGGGTCCCATGGGTACCACTGCATCGCTGTTCTACAATAGTTAATTCTATCATACATGCTTCATCTAAAAAAAAGTAAGGGGGGGGCTCTTGGCACACTTGGTGGTGATGCAGCTGTGTGAGGAAGGAAGGGGTTTCTGGTGGGTCTCCCGTTTCAGGAAAGGGTTCTGTAAAAATTTGAAATTGCTGCACTAAGGGAGGAGGACGGTATGTGAATGTATCGTTTTAAAAGACTACACCAGCAGAAGGGACTCCAGGCAGGGGAAGATCTGAAGTCCGAATGAGGGACAGAGATGTAACCAAAGTGGCTGTGTGGAGAACCCTGGATAAGAAGTTCTAAATCACTCAGAGGCTTCAAAGGCATCGATTTTGCTGTTGATAAGGGAGCCTTGGATAAATCAGTTAGAGGTTGGTGTCATAGGGAAATAAAAAAAGTAATTATAAGTTATACGTAAGGTAGTAGGTTACTACTGCAGGGTATTGCAAGTCTAGCCTACAATAGAACCACTTGGGAGGCTGAGGCAGGATTGAAAATTCAGTGCCTCCCAAGGGATGCTCAGGGAACTCAAAGCTCCCCATGTATCTTAGTAAGACTTCCTCAAAAAAGAAAACAGGAAACATTAAAAAGGTTTGGAATATAACTCAGTCAAAGAGTTTATGCTTAGCATGAATAAGGGCCTACACTCAATTTTCAGTACCAGGAGGAAAATCCTTTTTGAGTTATTGTACTTTTACAGTGTGATTTAAATGAATTACCTAAGTGCTTTAATAAAAACCTAATGGTGACATAAACCTTGTAGTTGATTTGAAGGATTTTAATGGGCTGCCAATTTACCGTCTCACAAGAGCATTTTGCTCCAGGCTGGCCCTCCAGAACAACCCTTTAGGGAGTGAAGAATGAACCCCAGGCTTCAGGAATGACACAGCAGACCCTGGAGCTGCCATGTGAGACCCGCCTTACAAAGAAGCCACATAAGTAGGGCATTGGGGATTTCCTTAGCAAATTCTCCTTGAATCCATGGAATCAAGCTCTCAGAGGGAAAGAACAGAATTTCCCAGGGCACTAAAGTTCCACAACTGAGCCATTGCTACAGTCTTACCCCAACACTTCCTGCTACTTGGTCTTTGGCCAGTTTGGATTTTGGATTTTGTTATGGGTCAAGGCAATTTGGTGGCTTCCTGGGCAGAGACTAAAAATAGCAGGTCCTGTAGAAGCTGAAAGACCAAAGGCTGGTCTAACCCCAGAGCCCCCCTGAGGTGATACTCTTTGGTTAGGGGGTGGTTAAAGTCCAAAAAGCTTCAGAAGCCAAAACCCTGTGTTTGTTTCTAAAGATGTGTGAAAGCCACCAAAATGGATTACATGATAATTAACAATGTAGCAATGATAATTAGCTACATTTTGTTTGTTTTATTACTTTTTAAATAAATTGCTCAAGCACTCTGCATGCTTCTCCTAGGACAATGTTCCCCAGACTGATCTTACTGTGCCTGAGTTCAGTATCCAGGAGTTCATAAGCTTCAGAAGGAGTCATGAGGGGTTCACTGTGCCAGCAGGCAGCCATGGGGGCTCTCTACTGGGATGGAGAGGCGCTCAGGCATACACCTGAGCTACAATTCCCAGGGTTGCATAGGTTTGTACATCACTGGGCCTCCTATGTCTACACACATTCACAGTGAAAGATCTCGTTGCAAAAATCAAGTGAAACAACACCTGAGGCATGCCACCTGAAGTCCTCTGGCCCCACACACCCATGGCAAGTGCGTCTACACACACAGTTGCTCCTGAGCATATACACATGCACACATAATTTCAACAACAACAACAACAACTATTATTATTATCATTATTAATTATTATTATAAAATCATTATAGATTTAATTTATAGTAGAAAATATAACTTTAAATAAAACTATAAAGATAAAAATAATTTTATAAAATATAAATAATAAAATTATTATATTTTGTATTTTCAAAATTATTGGAAAGTCACAGAACAAGCAAGAACTATGTTACACAAGTTACAAAACTGGCAGATCTACCATCACCTGTAGGATCAATGCTGGCCCACATTTCCCAACATGCATTGCTAAATCAGAAATACGTAGATTCCCTATCACCTGCCTGCCCTGCTGCCTGAAGCCCTTGTGTCCTCAGCCTGTGGTTCATCTTTCTGCTGTACCAAATTGTACCCAGTCATCACTTCCTACCTTTGACCAGCCTTAGTCACATCTATCAGGCATGTCACTGCCTGCCTGCCTTGTGTTCTGCGCCCGTGTCCCTGTCTACACCCATGTCTACATGCATATACACAGATAGGTGTGTTTATTATAATAAAAGTGCATATATGTTGTATTTATTGAGCATACTTTTATTGTACACCCCCCATAGGCTCTGTGAGGACACTGTTTCTATTGTCATTGCTACCATTTATTTTTTAAGCCACATTCAATCTTTGTACATGCACCTAATGTGTTTTCCACTGAATAGAAACATTGCTGAGACACCACAGCCTTTCCGTACTTATTTGAAGAAGATAGGCAGGAGAGAAGGGAGGAATGGGGAAGGGAGGGAGAAAGGGAGGGGAAGGAAAGGTGGGTAGAGATGCAGACAGTTCCCTGTCTCCATCAGCACTGAAACTGACTCTTTCTGTGATATTAGAAGGTACATTTCCTGCAAATAGCCAAAATAAAAGGTACTTCCAACAGATAGCCAGGTTTCCTGTGTGGCAATTAGGAAGAAAAATCTGTTAGGAAATCATCTGAGGGGCTTTCAATTTGATGAGAGATTCTAGTTAGAACAGATGGATGTGAGATGCCTGCAGTTAGAAACAGGAATGAGGAGCAGTTAGCATGTGTGCACTGGAGTGGCTTCCATGCCTCACAGAAGCACTTGCAAAGGGACCTGCACTTGAGGAGCAAAGCCCATGCCTGCAGGGGTGAAGACTTCGCCTTGCATGAGTCTCAGGGCTGCTGATGGCAGGCGCCTGAGAACATGCAGTCAGTAAAGGTGCCTGAGGAGCCTGGGAAGAAGGCTACTGTGGAAAAACAAGCTGGTTCACATTCATTTCAGAAAGCCTTGTTCCAGCCTTGTGTTACACTTAGAAATAAACAGTGTTGTTCTAAGTCCAACTGTTTTATAGAAGTCTTCATGGCTGCATATCTGCTTGTGGGATCCAGGAAGTTAACTATCCCACAGTGTCACCTGGCTCTTGCTGCTCTGCCTTACAAGTCAATATTGTTCTTGCTTCCAAGCCCAATTAAAGAAGACTCTCCAGCCACGTTTTATTGATTTACCATAATATATTCCTAAAACTCAACAAGGGCATGACTGATTTATAAAACACAGTATCCTGTTTATGAACAAAGGTAGCCATAAAGAACACCAGCAGGTGCTGCTGACAGATCATTTTGCTCACTCAATGAAGGACTTTTAAACTTTTCTTGCAACTCTCTTCAAGATTACTAGCATGGTTGTATAATCGATCATAAACCATGTGTCATCGGAGAAGCTCGGAGGGAAATACATCCCTCTGAAAATCGAATCAAAACTTAGAATGCCACACAGTTCCTTAAAAGAGGCATGGACCTTTCTCTACCCTTCAGAGATGGAGTACATCCTACGAGCTGAGATCACATACCAAAAAGATGGGGGCCATTGTGTTTCCTTCCTTGCAGCCTATGTTCCCAAACAGAAGGTCAGCACTCCAGCTTCACGGTAAATATGGACGCTGGGTAGTCAGAAAGGGAGGAAAGAAGGAAAGTAGGTACCCTGGCTCTGGTAATCACATCCAAGCAGAATCCCATACCAGGATCAGAGAAATTCAACGTATAAAAGATCCATCCAACCTAAAAGAGGAATGTTTTAGTCCCTTCTTCCCCATGCACATGTGTGTGTGAGGGGAGGGTGAGTATGTGTGTGTATATGTGTGTGTGTGTGTGTGTGTGAGTGTGATTGTACATGCATGTGCCTGTGTGTGTGTGTGTGTGAGAGAGAGAGAGAGAGAGAGGGAGAATTGTGAGTGTATGTGTTCATGTGCGTGTGTGTTCATGTGTGTATATTTGTGCATATGTGTGTATGAGTGTGTGAGTATGTGTGCATGCGCATGTGTCTGTGTGCACGTGTGTGTGCATGTGTCTGTGTGCACATGTATTTGTGTGTATATGTCTGTGTGTGTCTGTTCACATGCCATGGTGCTCTGCAGAGCTGCACATGTAGACATGCACATTTAGGAAATGATTTTAGGAAATGAAAAAATCCAAATGATTTTTCCGTGAGTTCTAACTTGTTCAAGGCAGAGCCTCTCCTATTTGCCATTGCATATGCCAGGCTTGCTGGCCCATTAGCACCTGGAGACTCCCCCCTCATCTCCCCTGGTTTGCTCTGGAGTTCCAGACGCCTATGCTACTCTGTCCAGCCTTATTTTGTGCCTAGGCATCCAAATGCAGGTTTTCAGGCTTGCAGCATGAGCCTCCCTACATATGCCAAGATGGCCTGCAACTCACTATGAGCTAAGGATGATCTTCATCTCCTTTGATCCTCCTGCCTCCACCTTCCAGTGGCTGTGGCTGTGGACACATACAGCTACACCCAACTTACAAAATGTTGGAGATCAAACTCAGGGCCTTGTGACAGTTATGCAAGCACTCCACTGGCTTCATGAGCCACGTCCACAAAGAAATTGGAAACTCAGATTAACAACTTGACTCACTGGGTGAAGGCGTTTACAGTCTAAGCCCGATTCCTGGGATGCACATGTAGAAAGAGAAAACTGCCCTCCACAGGCTTTCTTTGACGTCTATAGGAATTCTATAGCATTTCACACCCTCTTCAGAAAACAAAATAAAAAATCCAAAAGAAAATAGAAAAACACAAGAGGGCTTTCATGAGTACCTGAAATGAAATACACTCCGAATTCTGGGAGCTTTTCCCATGTTCTTCCATGCTTGTTTGTTTTGATGAAGCACACAGACACCAGCACAGTAGAAAAAAAAAAAAAAGCCAAGTCCAATAGCTCAAGGGGAAATTGATGGGCTGAGAAGAAAGTGAAAAAAGGAAAGCTGGACCTTTTTCATCCTGACAGAAAAGGTTCCTTCTTCTTCATCCCAACTGTGAAAAATGTTGAAGCTCTTCAAATGGGAGCTCTAAGTAGCACGAGGTAGACAAGGGAACAACTGAGAACTCAGACAAGGGAAGGCAGCTGGCATGCTTGCAGGGACAGGCCATTTGAAAAGAGAGAAGCTTCCCAAAGCCTGAGTGGATATCTGTGCTGAGCAGCACAGCTAGAGTTATGGCTGACCCCATCCAGAGAGTAGTCAACGATCACTTTAGCCAAAGGACAGACACACTCACATATTCTAACCATCACCAGCACCTTTTTCCCATGCCTCACAGGTACCTCACTCAGGCCAGAATGTCCAACATGGCCGTTCTTTCATGACTCATGTTTTGATCAGAACACATCTTACATTGTATTGTTAGCCTGTCTCTCTTCCTTTGTTTGCTTTCTTTGCTTATTTCCCCTGCCCCTTTCTTTATCTTCGTTCCCCTGTCTTCCTTTTTCTTCCATTTGATTCTTTCTCCCCTTCCTCTTTCCCTCTGTCCCTCTCTCCTTCCTTACTACTTGCCTTCCTTTCTTCTTTTTTCTTCTTCCAGTTCTAAGGCCTTCCATCCCCCTCCTTCTTTCCTCTTCCACCCTCCTCCTCTTCCTCCCTATTTTCACTCTCTTTCTGTTTGTCCTAGTTTTAGTGTTCAAATCCAGGACCTTGTCTATGCTAAGCACATGATTTGCCACTGATCTCTGGCCCTATCGAATCGCATCCCGTGTATCACATGCTTTTTGTTCCTATGCATGTATCTCTCTAGCAGGTTAGGGGGCTAGCGTCATTATCAGTTTAGGATCATGGCAGATGCCCAAGGAGCAACAGCACTGGCTGGATTTTCCTAAGGAATGATTTTCATACATCTTTTACCTTTGCCCGGATCTGACCTTGCTTCACTTCATTATCTACTAGACTGTTGTGTGTAACTAAGTACTAGAGTGTGAATTTGCACAGGGCAGATGCCCAGAATTATGAGACTCCCCCTTTCTTGCACTAGGCAATGGTCTGTGTGATAAGTGAACTTCTGCCTTACACAGAGCTGAATCTGTAGAAGGAAAGAATATGCAGTGTTCCACCCTCTCATACAGGCATTACAATGATGGACAGGACCACACACCCTCCACCTTCCCAGCACACCTCTGTGCCATGCTTTGTTCTTCAATGGGCAAGGGGGAGCTGTTTGACTCTAAAGAATGTCAGCTGTGCGGTCTTTTATCTGGGTTCTAGTAAACACTGGTTTATGTTCCACCTGCTGTGACTATGAACTCTCTTGCCAGTTCTCATCCACCTCTTGTCTGTGAGGTGAAGAGAATTCTTCTGAGAAAGCAGCTTGGGTAGGAGCTGTCAATTACAGGACATCATGAGCGTTACAAGATGCATTTATCTCTGATGTTTTGATCAGGACACATCTTATATTGTGTTGTTAGTTTGTCCTTTTTCTCTTTCTTCAAAACATAACACTAGCAGAATGTTAAGGGCCCCATTCCTTCCATATTGGTAGAGGAAGAGAATCCATTCATCCTTTCTCCAGAAGACTGAGCTTCTTGCTCTCTATCTCAATTGCAGTCTCCTTCACCAAGGTTAGATGGTTGGTGGATAATAATATGTCATCACAGTACATGGTGGTACATTGAGCCCCTGGACAATGACCTCATGGAAGACTTAGGTTTATCTTTGAATACCTTTCTCCCCTCCCCCCACCATGATGCTCTGCCTGCAGCTTGTTCTGTAAGATGGAGACTGGAAGGCAGCTGAGTAGTCTTAGGCCTTGAAACCCACTGGCATTTTGCAGGGCAGCTATCCCATCATTATTCAGCCTGAGCAGGTGGGTTCCTGCTAGTGCCCATATATGTATCAGTGAAAATGGGGAGCAGAATCTACCTACTCTGTGCCATCATTGATTCATAAGCCTCAATGCCACCATCGGTAAGATGAGAATATCTCTACAAAATTCATAGTCTTTGATATGTGAATTAGTCTGTAAATGCTCTATAATTATTATCCTGACCATTATCAATCACTTAAAAGTTTGGAATTACTGTCATGTTAAAAAATGAGTTACCAGCAGGCAATGGTGGAACACACCTTTAATCCCATCACTTGGGAGGCAGGGGCAGGCGGGTTTCTGAGTTCCAGGCCAGCCTGGTCTACAGAGTGAGTTCCAGGACAGCCAGGGCTACACAGAGAAACCCTGTCTTGGAAAAAAGAGGAAAACCATGAGTTACCAAATACTCTGCATTCTGTAGTTGTTTCCCAGTGAATTCAGAAATTAGAAGAGATCTGACATTATTACTTAGCCTCCTTATGCCTGTCCAACTTGCTGTGAAAGTAGATGTAGGTTGTTTCCTACTGGAGTAGGAGGTTCGTGGGAAGAAGCTGTGGTTATGCAGGACAAAGTAGGAAGAAAGAGAAACCCAGGCAGCCAAGTGTAGAACCAAGACTGTATGCACCAGCTGTACAGACTCACCTGCTATCTCAGCACCTTTACTGCCCAGAGAATCATTTCTGTAGAATCATAAACACTGAGTAACCAAGGACATCTGGGACAATTGAATAGACTAAAGACTTGTTAGCTGACCTGCCACCTAGTCTTAACTGTGGTTCCCAGTGGCCTCAGGATTGCTTGAAAATATCATTAAAACGCAGATTCTCAAGCTGTCAGGAATACATGCTTATAGTTCCAGAACTGAGGAGGCAGAGGCAAGAAGATCAGAAGGTCAAGTTCAGCCTCAGCTATGTATCAAGTCTGAGGCCTGTCTGAGCAACAGGAGATGCTGTCTCAAAAAAGTAGATTCTTAGGCTCCATCCAAGATCTATAAAAATTAGAAAACCTCAGGGAGGGACCCAGAAGTCTGTCTAAGCAAACCTCCCTGGAGACTTTCAGAAACACAAACTTGAAGTGCCTCTATGGCCCTTGTGTTCAGTCTGGCCTGACTCTTGATGTATTTGAATAAAGTTGGGACATAAGAAAACAATAGTGCTCATGTCTATGCTGTCTGTGTCTACTGTCATGGGAACAGCAGAGCTAAGCCACGGTAGCAGAGGCCAGATGGCCTGGAAATCTCAACCACCCTTCTGACCCTTTAGAGGTACCAAGCTTTGGAGCAGGCACTAGGTATGCAATGCTGATGGGGCCTATGATCCTACTGGGGTATCTCTCCCAACTCCCTACCAGCTTATGCAACTAGCCTCCTCCTCCCAGGAGCATAGCCATCTCCTTTCTTCAACTCTTGCTGATTTTCTCCCTGCTCTCTACCCACAACTGTGCCTGAATGACCTCTAGAGGTGCATAACAAATGCCTACTAATTGCAAAAGATGGGTGTATGATTGAAATGCAGAGGGGCAATTTAGATCTTCATTGGTGTGGAAACTTCTGATAGGTAATACCCACTGTTATTAATGATCTAGTTCTAGGTGGCATTTCAATAGACATTTAAAAGAAATATGATGAGTGAAGGCTTCCACTGTTTCATCCTTATTGCTCTGCATGTGTTGTGGCAGTTATATGCATATCCACAGCGTGGTTACAAGTGTGCACATCACATCATATACGGTCACAAGATTGCACATCATATACACTTCAGGTCAACCGGAATTGCCCCTACAGGGTCACCTCTGCACTCTAACACTGTCTCCCCAAATTCAATCCATATAGAACCAATACTATTAGATTCTCACATCTACTCAGGGATGTTCTGACTTCTACAAATAAAACTGACTTGATTGCTTATTTACCTGAGGTTTATGCAGCTTCTAAAGCTGGTACTAGGTAATAATATACGAGCACAAAATGGGAAGGGTCCTTAACAAATTGTTCTGAACCCAGTTCAAAGCTTAACACAGCAGCATGTGCATGCAGTGGTTATGCCTTTTGTATGCTGTGATCTAAATACCAAAGCTTCACAGAGTGACAGTGGGTTGTCAACACTCATTTCTCTTGACATGTATTAAAATTTGATTGTAAGTATGTAGTGTTTGGTTACAAATAACCATGCTACAATGCAGAAGCTATGTTTTAGACAGCAGCTCGATGTGCACCGGTAAACACAGGAGTGTACTGTCCTGCATAGTAGACCCTGGCTCTTCACTCCCTGAGTACAAATGGGAAAAGATCAAAAGACCTGATGACAGCCCACACACCATGAATCTGGACAGTCCTATGATTCATTTTATCCAAAATAGTTTTCTCAAGGTGATGTTATCCAGTTCTGACCTTAACCTTGGAAAACTGAAGAAGATTCAGTTTTGTTCATAGGACCACTGAAATACCATAGAGGTCCTGTGAACACATGACAGTTGGGCTGCCCTGCTGTAGATGCTCTGGGGAAAGCCAGGACAGCACTGTGACCATGCTTTGGCACAGTTTAGAGTCCTTGATCGAGCTGCATACTTCTTGTATGCACCCAGTAAGATGTCCTCCTGTGACTGAGTGCCCTTTGTATGTGACCAGTTCCTTCCTGGACCCACAGTTGATGCCTGGTCACCACCAATGCCTTCAGCAATCATGTCAGGCCAGTTTGACCACAGTCCTCTATCATGGATATGGTCTCAGAACTTTTCTATCTCTTGACTCTTCCCCTTGGGTACAGCCCCACTCTCCTTGCTGCATTAGATGGAGGCTAATCTCTGTCCTCTGTTATATGAACACATTGTTGTGGTCCTGAAATCTACTTTTATCCTCAATACATTCTTCCCATTTCATGCTTCAAACATGTAATTCAGTAAATTTTCTTTTCCAACAGCTATCTTCTGGGGCTTACAGGAAAGCCTATCATTCTGCCCGCGGTGACACCAGCAGCCTCCAGTCTCAGCCCAGACTGTAGCTTGCTCCAGCTAGCTCAGCAGAGTTTGCAGAAGAGCCAACTCTAGTCTAGACATGACAGAGAACCATGAAACACTATAATCTTCATGTTGGTGATTCGTGTAGAAACTGGTGGCCAACCCCTACAGACAGCTGCCTTGTAGGTGATAAAAATTTCCTTGGAAGTATTATTTCTGGGCTGTCCTCTGGTATTCTGAAGCCAGGCCTCTCTCACCAGGACAGACCACAGAATGAAATCTGACCTTTGGTTGCCAAACAACTTTCTTCATGATATCAATATACACAGGAAAACCCCAAAACACCAAACCAGTAGACACTTGGGCATATCACCAAATGCCTGCTCAATAATAAGCCACAGCTGTCAATCACATTCCCCATTAAGTAAATATATCTTGGCCATCACTGCAATCTGCATGCTTGACTAACATTTAGTCTAACTCATTACCATCTGTATGTGTTGCGTGGACACTGTTTTATGGACACATTTTCTGTGTGGACACTGTCAAATGGATGTGTTGTGTATTCTGTAAAATAAATGATGAAATAAAACAGAATGCCAGTAGAAGTTCTTACACTTTCTTCCTCTACTCTCCATACCTGTCCACCTTTTCACTGTGGAGATCATCCTAAGACTTTAGGCAGGAATAAGCCTGCTCAACACAGTGAACTAGACACAGCTCCCATGACCAAGAGCTAGGCACAGTCCACATGACCAACACACTTAGTGAAGGCCGTAATAGCAGCACTTTTCTACCTAGTACTTGTTTGAAGGCTATAAACATTGACTTCTTATTTCTTTTCCAAAATTTTTAGTCTATGCAAATTTCATAAAACAATTGGTTCCATGATGACATTTTCAAGTACATCATGTACTTTGACCATATTCCCTCCCTGCTACCTTCACTGTCTCTCTTACCCCTGCCTGCATTCCTGACCCCTTCCCAATAGTTCTCTTATGTTTTATAGTGTGTTTGTGTATGCATATATGCATGCATGTATGTGTATAAAACATGGATTCCATATGTAAGAAAAAGCATGTGACATTTTTCTTTTTGGATCTGTTTATTTTGCTTAATATGACAATATCCAGTCCCACTTATTTTCTGTATGTGACATTTTGTCCTTATTCATGTGTGAATAAAACACATGCACACATATACACATACACACATATCCTTTTTTCAGAACTCTATCTCTCTTGACATCAGAACTCTCATTCTGTCACTTGGGATCACATAATCTTTGCTCCAGGTGAAATGTTTCCTCCCTGAGTGACTGGATCCTGGTAGGTCACCTTATGTCAACTGTAACTTTGCAGAACTCTGCAGACTTCCCAGACAAAATGGAGATAGAGGTCAGGAGCATGGAAGGATACATAGTGCCTCAGAAGGAGAAGTGGAACATCCCAGGGCTTGCTCCCTTTGAGAGACAAGAAGAATGCATGATCTGAGTCAAGTCTTTCTGTGTCAGTCATTCCTGTTCTACTCCTATCTCTATGTTTTTAATTTCAGTTATGCCAACCAGACAAAGAACAATTTTATTTTCTAAACATTGTATTTGATTTGAATAATCACATATTAAAATGTGGTAAAATAATAATAATTGCCCACAGATTTCCATGTCTATAGCACAACCCAAATGCATTCTTCCCTCATTAGGAACACAATGTTCTACACCCTTAACCAAAGACATCATATTAAACCAAAGACAAACTGAGAAATCATCTCCCAACAGCAAAAAAATACAATAATCCTGTATTAAAAAAAATTGATAAACTTACAACAAAGGTGCAGAACAATCATACCAATAAAAACACCTTGAAACCTATGTGGTAGCCTGAAATCTTGGCTATAAATATAATAAAAGAATACAATTGACAAAAGAACCAAAAACTTAATAAAATAAGATCAAATGAGAACAAATATAATAAAAGATGTTTTTAAAAGACAGCTAGACTTGTAAAGATGCTTACC
The DNA here is from genome assembly GCF_008632895.1 of Mastomys coucha. Taxonomy (NCBI): domain Eukaryota; kingdom Metazoa; phylum Chordata; class Mammalia; order Rodentia; family Muridae; genus Mastomys; species Mastomys coucha. The sequence continues at coordinate 31,444,383 of NW_022196914.1, read as the reverse complement.
ACCAAGCCTCACCACCTCAGCCTTTCCAGAAGACAACAGAGAGAACTGCCTTCTGTACATTATCCATGTGCTCACCATGATGGGCATGCACATGTATGTGCACATGTGCACATGTACACAAATGTATACAAACAAGAGGAAGGTACAAGGCTTATGTATTGAAAGTTGTAAAAATATTTTCAGAGAGAAATAAACAAGCCATCAATAACTGGAGTTATGTACCACATCCATTGGCTGAAGTCTCAAGACATTAAGAAGTCAATTGTCCATAACCAAATTTGATGTATCTCCAATCAAAAGCCAGCAGAAAGTGTGTATACTTCTAAGTCAATTTAAAAAAAAAAAAAACTCATAAGGAAACACAAAGAGCCTAGGACAGCCACACTGTGTGGGAAAATAAAGGAACTGAATTTCCAAAGTAAAAATTTACTGTGTAGTCAAGACAATCAAACTACAATGGTCAAAAGAGTATTAGACAATATGTCCAACAGTTCAAAGCAAGACACCATGAATTGGAAACATTGTTTTCAACTACAACTCCAATACAACCCCCAAGGGACTGGACACTCTTTTTTGTTTTATTTTGTTTTGTTTTTAAGGGTTTTTTTTATTTATTTAAGTACACAGTTGCTGTCTTCAGACATACCAGAAGATGCATCAGATCTCATTATGGATGTTTGTGAGCCACCATGTGGTTGCTTGGAATTGAACTCAGGACATCTGGAAGAGCAGTCAGTGCTCTTAACCTCTGAGCTATCTCTTATAAATTATGTGTGTGTGTCTGTGTGTGTGTGTGTGTGTCTGTGTGTATATTGTTGTTGTTGTTTGTGTTTATTAATACTTGTGTTTATTAATACCCTAACCCTAACCCTAACCCTAACCACAGCCCTAACTCACACACCTATGGTCACTTGGTCTTTGACAAAGAAGCTAAAATTATCTAATGGAAAAAAGACAGCATTTTCAACAAGTAGTGCTGGCTCAACTGGCAGTTAGCATGTAGAAGAATGCAAACCGATCCATTGTTATCTCCTTGTACAAAACTTAAGCCCAAATAGATTAAGGACCTCCACATAAAACTGGATACACTGAAGCTAAGAAAGTAGGGAAGAGCCTCGAGCACATGGGCACAAAGGAATTTTTCCTGAATAGAACGCCAATAGCTTGTGCTCTAAGATCAAGAATTGACAAATGGGACCTCATAAAATTGCAAAGCTTCTGTAAGGCAAAGAACACTGTCAATAGAACAAAATGGCAACCAATGGAGTGAGAAAAGATCTTTACCAACCCTATATCCAATAGAGGGCTAATATCCAATGTATACAAAGAAATCAAGAAGTTAGGCTCTAGAGAATCAAATAACCCTATTAAAAAATGGGGTACAGAGCTAAACAAAGAATTCTCAACTGACGAATACCAAATGGCTGAGAAGCACCTAAAGAAATGTTCAACATCCTTAGTCGTCAGGGAAATGCAAATCAAAACAACCTTGAGATCCCACCTCATACCAGTCAGAATGGCTAAGATCAAAAACTCAGGTGACAACAGATGCTGGCAACGATGTGGAGAAAGAAGAACATTCCTCCATTGCTAGTGGGATTACAAGCTGCTAAAACCACACTGGAAATCAGTTTGGCAGTTCCTCAGAAAACTGGACATAGTACTACTTGAGGACCCAGCTATACTACTTCTGGGCATATACCCAGAAGATGCTCCAACATGTAATAATAACACATGCTCCACTATGTTCATATCAGCCTTATTTATAATAGCCAGAAGCTGGAAACAACCTAGATGCCCTTCAACAGAGGAATGGATACAGAAAATGTGGTACACCTACACAATGGAGTACTACTCAGCTGTTAAAAACAATGAATTCATGAAGTTCTTAGGTAAATGGATGAAACTAGAAAATATCATCCTGAGTGAGGTAACCCAATCACAAAAGAACACATATTGTATGCACTCCCTGATAAGTGGATATTAGTCCAGAAGTTCGGAATATCCAAGATACAACTCATAGACCACATGAAGCTCAAGAAGAAGGAAAACCAAAGTGTGGATACTTTGGTCCTTCTTAGAAGGGGGATCAAAATACCCATGGTAGGAAATACAGAGACAAAATTTGGGGCATAAACTGAAGGAAAGACCATCCAGTGACTGTCCCACCCATATATAGTTACCAAACCAGACACTATTGTGGATGCCAACAAGTGCTTACTGACAGGAGCCTGATATAGCTGTCTCCTGAAAGGCTCTGCCAGTGCCTGACTAATACAGAAGTGGATGCTCACAGCCACTTCTGAGCACAAAATCCCTAATGGAAGAGCTAGAGAAAGAACCCAAGGATCAGAAGGGGTTTGCAGCCCCATAGGAGAAATAACAATATGAACCAACTAGTACCCCCCCATGAGAGCTCTCAGGGTCTAAACCACCAACCAATGAGTACACATGGCTCCATGTAGCAGAGGATAACCTTGTGGGACATCAATGAGAGGAAAGGTCCTTGGGTCTCGTGAAGGCTTGATGCCCCAGTGTAGGGGAATGCCAGGACAGGGGAGCGGGAATGGGTGAGTTAATGAGCAGGGAGAGGGAGGGATGGGATGGGAGGGTTCTTCTGGGATAAAATTTGCAATTTAAATAAAAACAATAACTAATAAACAAAAGATGTATTTATTTATTTGAGTACATAGTCGCTGTCTTCAGATATATGGGAAAAGAGCATCAGATCTCATTATAAATGGTTGTGAGCCACTATGTGGTTTCTGGGAATTGAACTCAGGATCTCTGGAAGAGCAGTCAGTACTCTTAACCTCTGAAACATCTCTTATAAATTGTGTGTGTGTGTGCGTGTGCATTGCTGTTTGTGTTTATTGATACGTACACATAGTATATGCAGATGTATGTGTGTAAAGGTCATATGTGTGTGTGTGGTGGTTTGAATGAGAATAGTCCCTATAGACTCAAATGTTTGAACATTTGGTGCCCAGGTGGTGTAACTGTTTAGGAGATGTTAATAGGTGTGGCCTTGTTAGTGAAGGTGTGTGACTGGCTATGGACTTGGAGGCTTCAAATGCCCACAGCATTCCTAGTGTTCCCCTCTCTCTGTCTCCCTTGTGCTTATGCTTCAGATGTAAGCTCACAGCTACTTCTCCAGCACCATACCTGCTGGTCTTCTGAAATGCTCCCGACCAGGATGCTCATGGACGCTGACCACCTGGAACCATGAGACCCAAATGAAACACTCTTCATTATGATTATTATTATTTTTACAGTCTAGCCATTGTCCCCCTTCTGGTTCCCCCTATCACAATCCCTCATCCCATTCCTTCTTCCCCCGGTTTCTAAGAGGATGCCCCTCCATGAGGCCTCCCACTCCCTGGAGCTTCAAGTCTCTTGAGGGTTAGGCACTGAGGCCAGACCAAGCAGTCCTCTGCTATATATGTGTCAGCGGGCTCAGACACGCTCATGTATGCTGCCTGGTTGGTGGCTCAGTGTCCGAGAGATCTCAGGAGTCTGGGTTAGTTGAGACTACTGGTCTTCCTATGGGATTGCCCTCCTCCTCAGCTTCTTCCAGCCTTTCACTAATTCACAGCCTTTCACTAATTCCCCAACTTCAGTCCAATGGTTGCGTGTGAGTTTCTGTATCTCACAGTGTGTTGTTGTGGTAACTGAGAAAAACTAGGCAGAGGTCAATGTCAGATATGTTTCTCAATTCTTTTCAACATTTATTTTTGAGGCAAAATCCTTTACAAAGCCTGAAGCTCCATCAATTTGTCTAGCCTGGCTGGCAAATGAAATTCATGGATGTTCTCTATCTCTGTCTCCACCCCACCTGCACATACCTGTGCTGAAGTTACAATGTCATACTCACCTTTAATAAGGATTCTGGAGTTCTAAACGAGTTCTAAACTCATGTCTTTACATTCATGTGGTGGATACTATAATAATTAAGCTTTATCCCAAGCCTTAAAGAAGATAGTCTGTGCTGAATGATACGAAACCACATAAATAATTGTTTACAAACATTCATATCCAAGTGTTTAATAGGAACAATCTAGAAAAATCCACTGACCTGTGAGTTGGTAAATGTAGAGTACTTTTGCAATGAGACACTAGCTAGTACCACTGCCCTGTGCTAGATATATGAATTTAAAAGCACCGGACTAAGTGAAATAAACAAGCTCAACACAGTAGATTACAGTATAAGGTTCCACTGTGTTCATATCACAGAGTGCAAAACTATAGTTATAGAAATTGTGTCTTCAAGATGCTAGGATCTGGAGAAGGGGCTGGTTACTATGTCTACACAATTGTGGGTGAAGAAAATATTGCATTCTACAATTGCATGCTATGCCATGAATATGATTGGACTCATGGTTCAACAGATGTGTGCTTTGTCAGGCTCTGCCCATTGTATGCTCAACACCTGAGACTTTCTCCACCTCTGAGCCAAGAAAAAACAGATGAGAAGCACAATTTCTTTTTAAGTAGTGGCAGTTTCCTCAGAGTGTTCTTTTCCTGTTTTGGCTGACAGTAGGCTCTTTCGTTTTCTTCTCCAAGATGATTGTCTACTACTTGACTAATTAACTATTAACTTAAAATTCTGTTATTGTTTTAAATGTATTACAGATTCCTATAATTATATTTGGTTTGAAAGTTAAGCAAGGGAAATGTTCTCCATTTATCCTGATCATCCTCTGTAATCAATGTGTACCCATGTGACCACTGATACACCAAGGGTTAGTGACAATACAGTGCAGCTTGATCCCCGTGTTCTGTGAGTTGTCTACCTGTCTTTATCATCCACAAAAGCCAAGGACTGTGTATCTGTCAGTAAGGGGTCATCCCTGCAGGAGCATCCCTCAGCCTCTTTTCTCATAGGTTTCTCCACTCTGTGGACCACTCTACCTCACAACCCCCTCCCCATGAGCATCTCCTCCCTAATGATCACTACAGTCCATGAGCTGTCTTTATATATGGACTTCCTCAGGCCCCCATGGCTGCATAATGTAAGCCTGCCATCCGAACTATCTCATTGCACCATCATTTAAAGGCATCACATATGTTGGAGTCACTTTTTTTCTGAAATTTCCATGAACTTTGTCTATCCATTAATATTACAGATATTCATAACTAATTATTGCCCTCTAGGATACAGACCGTAGTCCAGTGTCATTTTACATTGTAAGAATTTCACTTGATAAATTCATTTAGGGAAGTAAAGTAGGAGTTATGATGAGAGAAATCTTTCTCTGAAATCTCTCTGTATCTCTGTCTCTTCCTTTCTCCTTATCTCTGTTTCCCTGCCTCTCTGTGTCTCTGTGTCTCTCTGTTTCTATGCTTTCTGTCTCTTTGTCTGTCTTTCTATATCTCTGTCTCTGTCCCTGTCTCTCTGTCTCTGTCTCTCTCTGTCTCTGTCTCTCTCTGTCTCTGTCTCTGTCTCTCTGTCTGTGTCTGTCTGTCTGTCTGTCTCTCTCCCTCTCCCTCTCCCTCTCC
>NW_022196914.1:31434755-31438811 GCF_008632895.1 Mastomys coucha | reverse complement strand
CCCCCCCCCCTCTCTCTCTCTCTTTCTTTCTCTCGACCAGCAGACAGACACTTGCTGCAGAGGGATATCTTAAGATTTTCATTGGAGTTTTCTCATGACCTAGTAGTGACTATAACTTTTGCTGGAGGGTCACCACTGACAGACCTAGAGCCTCCGTACCCTGAGATTGTTACTATTGTGAAGCAGGTTATGGAAACCCAGAACTGATAGTGCAAAATGAACATCTTCCAGATCTTTTATCTGGACCCTAAAATAGAATCACATTTATTCCTGGATCCAGGTGACTGTGTTTAGTGACAGTTACAAATGGCAGCTCCCTCCTCTCTCCACAGGGAAATCCAGCCAGTACTCATTGTTGGAACGGGGACTCATATCCCACAGATAACACTGAAGAGAAAGGAAGCAGCATATTCCATTACAGTCTTGAAATATGGACAATCTATAACTATGATAAATTATAGAATTAGCCTTGCTTCATGCTGTAATTAATTAATTTTGATTCAGCATTCATTGTGTATTCTATGTGAAATACTGTCTACACTGAAGAAGTTATAGAGGATTCTGAAGCAATGGGAAGAATCGCAGGCTATTTGCTACCTCACAGACATGAACAAATGCTCCAAAGACTCACCCTGAAGTAGGTTGGCTGGGCATGTAAAGTCGCTGAACCATGTGCAGAGGGCAGGACAGGGGTGTGGCCAGGGACAGAGCCACAGACTTGCTTGCCTTCTCAATTCCATACAGCACAGGCTCTCAACAGGAATAACAAGTGGAGAAAGAAACCAGTATCAGGAACCCAACTTGCCATTGAGCTCAGCTAATGATAAAGTCATGATCTGTGACATGAGTCATGGTCTCATCTATGTCCTTGAAATTTGTAATCCTCACTGAAGATTAACATAAAAGCCCAGGTGAAAGCCAAGAGTCAGAAGGGTGTTCCAAGAGTCCTGGGTATAAGTCACCAAAACCCCTTGTGATGGATTGTATATGGTCAGCCCAGAGAGTGGCACTATTAGAAGGTGTGGCCTTGTTAGAGTAGGTGTGTCACTTTGAGTGTAGACTTTAAGACCTTCATCCTAGCTGCCTGGAAGCCAGCATTCTGCTAACAGCCTTCAGAAGAAGATGTAGAACTCTCAGCTGATCGTATACCATGCCTGCCTGAATGTTGCGCCTGCCTGAATGTTGCTGTTTTGGCCTTGATGATAATGGACTGAACCTCTGAACCTGTAAGTCATCCCCAATTAAATGTCCTTATAAGAGTTGCTGCCAGGCGGTGGTGGCGCACACCTTTAATCCCAGCACTTGGAAGGCAGAGGCAGGTGGATTTCTGAGTTCAAGGCCAGCCTGGTCTACAGGGTGAGTTCCAGGACAGCCAGGGCTATACAGAGAAACCCTGTCTTGAAAAACAAAACAAAACAAAACAAAAAAAAACCAAACAAACAAACAAAAAAAAGAGTTGCCTTGGTCATGGTGTCTGTTCACAGCAGTAAAACCATAAGACACTCCTCAAACAAATGCCTTGGGCTGTAGCCTGTATAACTCTGGAATTCTCTCAGCTATAACTAGTAAAGATAGATAATCATCAGTGCAACCAGGTATCCTCTCTAGGGATAAGCATCATGTCTGAGATGGTTGGCTTTACTTGTCAGGTGGGCAAAACTAGACCTACTTGTAAATAGGGTCTCAAAGAAGGATTGTCTACCTTGAGTTGTCTCATGGGCACATCTCTGAAGGAAGGTCTTAGTTAAGTAAATTAATATGGGAAGACTCAGTCCACTGGTGGTGGCATTATTCCCTAGGCAGAGAACCCTGAACTGTGTAGGAATGGAGAAGTAAAGGTGAGCAGAAGCCACAATGGAGCATACATGTGTACATTTCTCTATGCTCTTTGGCTGTGGATGAAATGTGACCAGCTTGTCTCAGTCTTTTGTCGCCAAGACTTCCCCTCAATGACAGACTGAAACCTGGAATTGTCAGCTAATGTAAATCAATTGCTTCCCCGAGTTGCTTTACATCGCGTGTTTCCTCACAGCAACAGGAATGAGACTAGGGTAATGTTCTTTCTTCATCTGCCCTTCAACCCTCCTTTCTCCCAGCCTCAACATCCAGTATTAAAGGAACCCTGTGTATGGCAAACTGCTGCTGTCAGCCTCATCCTGCATCAGTCCCCTGCTTCGTGATGGGTCATCATCCTGCCCCTCCTTTCCTATCAGGCAGTGCAGATAGCCACTCCCCCAGAATGTGTATCAAAGCTCCTGACACAGCACTGTGTATACAGGTACCTGTGTTTCCATGGCAAAGATATTTTAAAAATTGACACACATTCATAGATGTGGAGAGCTCACTTTTACACATAGCCACTCACAGCCTACTTTACCTCTGCTCCCTCTCTGCCTTGCCCACAGAGTCTTGGCTTTGTTTCAGAAGAACACATGTTTCCTTGGGGACATAGAGGTTTTCCTCAAAAAAAGCTGGTCTGAGAATCTGGCCAGTTCCCCTCAGATATGATAGCCCCAGTGGTGACACTGCAGGGTAGAACATGGCAAGAGATGAGAACATGGTGGCGAATATTTCTGTCATGCATATGTCCTTAGGTATAGTAGTGCTTTTAGTGAGTGGAATTATGTCCCCAAAAGATATCTGCACATCCAACCCCACAGTACCTGTCCATGTAACTTCTGCAAGTGAAAGGATCTTAGTGGGTGTCTGAATCCATTTCTGCTGCTATAATGAAAATCCTGTAATTTAGGCAGCCTAAAAACAGTGGGAATGTGCTTCTGGTAGCCCTGGCAGCAAATTGTCCTGCCTCAGGTGACAGCAGACATCTTCTGGCTCCTAGGCAGCTTCTCTTTCCTCATGTGGTGAGAGGTACAAGCTAGCTCTTCTGTAATCTCCTTTACAGTAGCAGTAATTCAACTCGTGAGGATTCTGCCACCTTCTCCCAAAGCTTCCTATCACTTCCAGAGCAGCCTTTTGGCATGTGAGTTCTGAGTGACACAAATGACACACTAGTGGCAGAAGATGCATGACCACACTGGATGAGATCTTGCTTCTTCCTCCATGAATGTGAAAGGGTGTACTCTGGGTTTAACCCACTGGTAGCTATAGGGAGTAATATACTGCTCAGAGATCAAAGGTCTAAGTTCATCTCCACAGGACCTCATTTGTAACCTAGATGCATAAATGCACCGTGAGGGAGATCTGTGCTCACTGAGAGTAACAGCAATTGCTGAGAGATGTCCCAGCCTGCTGTTGTCCCTCCTGACTTCATCAGCTCAAGGTAAATTCAGATAGACATATATATATTAGGAGAAATCCCTATAGAAGATCCAGAAGGCAGGAGTTGCTATAGTAAAGGAATGGGAGGGGAAGCCCTTGGTTCTGTGAAGGCTTGATGCTCCAGTGTAGGTGAATGCTAGGGGGGTGAGGCAGGAGTGGGTGGGTAGGTGGGGGAGCACCCACATAGAAGTAGGGGTGAGGGGTGGGATAGGAGGTTTTCAGAGGGAAACCAGGAAGAGGGATGATAACATTTGAAATGTAAATAAGTAAAATAACCAATAAAAATTTTAAAGAAATAGAGTAAGCAGGGACATGAGTGACAATTTATGTTTAGTTGGTTCTGTTACAACTTAATCTCTCTGTATCTTTATGGGGTTTGTTTGGTCTCCAAATGACAAAATTCAATCCTGCATTAATTCTGAAATTATTTACACATATGCTTGTGTGTGGTTAAATGAAACATAATGTTTAAACTATACTCTGGAATCAGAGATATGGACAGATTATGACACTTCATGAGAAACCATTAGCAACTAACATTAATTGGTGTATTGTGAAATATAAGCACATAATGAATAATAATATTTATCATTATATTTGGATTAGATATGAATTAAAAAATTAAACAACAGAACAATATCCCCAAGGCTCCTCAGCCACCGCCTTCGTAGGAATCATTTGCTGTGTGCATGAAGGTGGCACTAATCCTCCCATTTATAACTCCTCTCTCTCTCTCTCTCTCTCTCTCTCTCTGTCTGTCTGTCTCTCTCTCCCCCT